>NC_042965.1:26064708-26364708 GCF_901001165.1 Salmo trutta
TTTAACTGCCTTAATGTTGTTGGACCCCAGGAAGAGTAGCTGCTAATGGGGATCCTAAATAAATACGAATACAAAATAGCCTATGACAAATAGTTTTTTTGCATGTGGTCCTGCCCTTATTAAAATAAGGTAGTTTTAGTTGAATATTTTGTTTTAACACTGTTGCAAAGTGGTCATTGACTAACATAAAGTAGCCATGAAAGGTAGCATAGCCACAAAATATGGCATGACTCTAAACGAAATCAAAAAGGTGCATCAGCCTACCAGAAACCAGTGCTCCTCCAGAAATGTTTCAGATGTCCTGATGGCTTTCCGACATCCACTGTGATCTCATATGAAGAGCCTACAGCATTAGGTATTGTCATCAACAATGCAAAGACAAACAAGTTTACAGGATGCTTCAAACTGAACATGTTAGCAAGACAGCTAGCTCAAGCTGTTAACAAAAACGTAGATAAACATAGTCGCACAAGTAATGGCTGCAAATGTTATGACATGTCTAGCAGCTAGGCATCATCCTTGAAATAAAGTCGCATTTTAAATGATATATCTCAGTACTTTAACGATAGCTAGCGAAGTACAGTAGTTTGTTGTCATATGTCAACGTAGCAGTTCCGCTTGCGCAGCTGATTGTGCAGACGTAAAACACCAGCGACTTTTACTCTTGCCTGCTCCATTTCTTCGTAGCATAAAAAAAATCTAACACATGAAACACTTTCCCAGCTTCATCTGCCACAAATTATGTACAGAGGTTGACATAAATCTTAATTTAGAGGATGGTGACATAAAACAATTGGGTAGTACCTGTTACACCAAGATACCAATGTGGGGAATGGTTTTGCATGTGGTAAATTCCATCTTCATGAGACAAACTTATTTGTGGAGTTACAAATCTAAAGTAAATTAGAAATATAACAAGTAAACACAAGAACTCTGATAACACCCGTGTAGATGTGGTACAGTTTTAGTCAGAAGTTTACATACACCTTAGCCAAATACATTTAAACTCAGTTTCACAATTCCTGACATTTAATCCAAGTAACAACTGTTTTAGGTCAGTTAGGATCACCACTTTATTTTAAGAACGTGAAATGTCAGAATAATAGTAGAGAGAATGATTTATTTCAGCTTTTATTTCTTTCATCACATTCCCAGTGGGTCAGAAGTTTACATACACTCAATTAGTATTTGGTAGCATTGCCTTTAAATTGTTTAACTTGGGTCAAACGTCTCAGGTAGCCTTCCCACAATAAATTGGGTGAATTTTGTCCCATTCCTCCTGACAGAGCTGGTGTAACCGAGGCAGGTTGTAGGCCTCCTTGCACGCACACGCTTTTTCAGTTCTGCCCACACATTTTCTATAGGATTGAGGTCATGGCTTTGTGATGGCCACTCCAATACCTTGACTTTGTTGTCCTTAAGCCATTTTGCCACAACTTTGGAAGTATGCTTGGGGTCATTGGCCATTTGGAAGACCCATTTGTGACCAAGCTTTAACTTCCTGACTGTTGTCTTGAGATGTTGCATCAATATATCCACATCATTTTCCATCCTCATGACGCCATCTATTTTGTGTAGTGCACCAGTCCCTCCTGCAGCAAAGCACCCCTACAACATGATGCTGCTACCCCCATGCTTCACGGTTGGGATGGTGTTCTTCGGCTTGCAAGCCTCCCCCTTTTTCCTCCAAACATAACAATTGTCATTATGGCCAAACAGTTCTATTTTTGTTTCATCAGACCAGAGGGCATTTCTCCAAAAAGTACCATCTTTGTCACCATGTGCAGTTGCAAACCGTAGAGTTTGGAGCAGTGGCTTCTTCCTTGCTGAGCGGCCATTCAGGTTATGACGATATAGGACTCGTTTTACTGTGGATATAGATACTTTTGTACCTGTTTCCTCCAGCATCTTCACAAGGTCCTTTGCTGTTGTTCTGGGATTGATTTGCACTTTTCGCACCAAAGTACGTTCATCTCTAGGAGACAGAACGCGTCGTCTTCCTGACCGGTATGACGGCTGCATAGTCCCATGGTGTTTATACTTGCGTACTATTGTTTGTACAGATGAACGTGGTACCTTCAGGCGTTTGGAAATTGCTCCCAAGAATGAACCAGACTTGTGGAGGTCTACAATTTTTTCTTTCTGAGGTCTTGGCTGATTTATTTTTATTTTCCCATGATGTCAAGCAAAAAGGCACTGAGTTTGAAGGTAGGCTTTGAAATACATCCACAGGTACACCTCCAATTGACTCAAATGATGTCAATTAGCCTATCAGAAGCTTCTAAAGCCATGACATAATTTTCTGTAATTTTCCAAGCTGTTTAAAGGCACAGTCAACTTAGTGTATGTAAACTTATAACCCACTGGAATTGTGATACAGTGAATTATAAGTGAAATAATCTGTCTGTAAACAATTGTTGGAAAAATTACTTGTGTAATTTACCAAAACTATAGTTTGTTAGTAAGAAATTTGTAGAGTGGTTGAAAAACGAGTTTTAATGAGTCCAACCTAAGTGTATGTAAACTTCTGACTTCAACTGTAGGTGTGTGCTATTTTGATTGGCTCAAAGGCCATACATTTTTTTGAAAAGGGGTAAAGTGTCTTGTTATATCAGAATAATAACTCCTCAGGAGTTTGCGAGAGAAACCTAAATACACTTTCAAAGGTAAAAAAAAAAAGGTTTTTTATATGAGGACCATTCTCATCAGTTTTTAATTACTTTTGATTTTATTATAGGATTTATGCATGGCATGCTTGATTTTGCTCTGTGATTGGAAATGCATTTAAATGCACAAGCGAAGTTAGCAAAACTAGTCATATCTGTGAATAAACAACCATTGTCTGACAGGTGAATGTCCGATATACCTTCATTTTGCTGCTTGGTTCTTTATACCTTTGTTTGGCAGTTCCAGTAAGTGAAAATATACATGATAACCAGATTGAATGTCTTTGTTATATTAATCTGTATCCAAGTCTCCTTTAAAACTTGTTTTGTTATTTAGGTGGATCAAGCCATGTCAGAAAGGCCAGAAGTTTGAGCTATGAGGTAAGCTGTGTTTTATTGCACTAGCCAGGCCAAATATTGGTTGTTTGAAGGATTTTACTTTAAGAACTGTATTTGAAAAATATTGCTTTTCATGGCATTATATTTGGTTTTACATTCTCATTAGTGACCCCAAACCCTAACTGTTAATGTTCCAGGATCTTAGTATTATACTGACACAGATGGGTCAGCAGCGAGGAACCGTTGGAACCAACCCTCGTACCCCCCTCATACCTTAACCCCATGTACACCATGGATAACATCTATATCCGGTTTCCCAACGACTTGAATCCCTATTCCCTGAATCAATACTATGTAAACAGGTTCTCTGTATTTCCAACTATTGGAGTACAGCCTATCATAATCCTAGAGACCAGCCAGTACTCTGACCATAGTCCCTACAGCACCAGCCACAGTGACCGAGTGCCAGATACAAGTTGACCTCCACTCAACTGAAACAGAACACTCATTGCAGAAAACTAAAGTCCAGTAGCTATTATTTAGTAATGTTTTTAGTTGAAACATTGACTTGTTTCTTTTTATGTATGACTATTTTATCTATGGAGCTGTAATAACTAATAACCAGGGGTTGAACTGATCAGGCGGTTGGGATTTATTTGTATTTTTTTCCTAAGGTATCCATACCTCATACATCTTTCAAATTCAGTGCTTTTAAAAGCATTATCAGTGCTGTAATTACTTTTCTCTACTACTAAATCATGTTTAACTTTTTCATACATCATTAAAGATAAGATAGACATCTGTTTTGTAACATGTTTGGCTATACTAATTGCATATTACTGTATCTTACCAACTGTAAAGAATAATCAGAGCCAACATGAAAACAAAATGTCCAACAAACTGCTCTTACATGGACAACGTTTATTCAAAAAAGTAAAGAGAATCAAGGCCAGAAAGGAATTTAGACTTAATTTACAATAAACTCCAAATGACATTGTAAAACAGTTATACACATCCATTTACACGACCTGTACATACATTTTTTTTTTTACCATAACATTTGCAATTAATGTCAAATAACTTAAATAGTATCTATTTAAAAGTGCAAATCTTTACTCATGAATTTGAAGAAGTCCATGAATAAGACCATGGCAATCTGGGTTGTGGAGTTCACATTTCTTGTACAACAAATAATATATGTCAGAGTAGATGACTGTTCTCTTCCAAATCATGTGTGATCTCCTCATAGAATTAGAATTCCTCATCCTAATTCCTCAGTTCTGCTTTATCTGGAATATACCTCAGGCATGTAGTAAGGTAATTCAAGAAGAGTTAAGAAAAACAATCCTATTAATAATATTGAGTAATCCATGTGGTACTAGCGTTATCTGCATCATTATAAATCACTAAGCTATTCTACGGCTATACAGTATGTATGTAAGGATGGTGGGCGGGGGCAGTATTACAGGGGTTACAGACTGGTTGAGAACAATAGGGTTGAAAATAGGTGATTCTCCAAGTCACGATTAGGTGAGAATGGTAGCCAATTATTCTGACACTGCAGGGCAGATGAGAGGGTGAATCTCTACAACCCCCTCTCCAAGGGTAGCTAGTGGGGAACCCACACCCGATATTGGCCATACATGCGCCTGTCTATACATGCAGCCAATGCAAAGGAAACTGAAAGACTATCACCACAAGCAGGAGATAATATACGACAGTTCATTTCATATTATAAACTGGGTGGTTTGAGCCCTGAATCCTGATTAGTTGAAAGTTGTGGCATATCAGACCGTATACCACGGTTAAGATTAAAACATAATTTTTACTGTTCTAATTAGGTTGGTAACCAGTTTATAATAGCAATAAGGCACCTCTGGGTTTGTGGTATATGGCCAATATACCATGGCTAAGGGCTGTATTCAGGCACTCTGCGTTGCGCTTAAGAACAGGCCTTAGCTGTGGTACATATACCATATATTGGACATATACCACAGCTAAGGCCTGTTCTTAAGCACGACACAACGCAGAGTGCTTGAATACAGCCCTTAGCCATGGTATATTGGCCATATACACCACACCTCCTTGGGCCTTATTGCATTAATATATTACAGTACATTTCATAATATATTACAGTATATTACAATATATTTAATGTCATCTGCCCAGTTTACTGTTACTGGACAAGAAGAATGGAACTCAGTCTGAAAAAGGTTTAGGCATTACAATAATGTTGTGGGTCAGGAGAATGTGTGTGTGAGAGAGAGATTGGTCTGGTGGCGCAGGACTAGGACTTCTGATCCTCTCCCGCAGCAGACGTGGCTGTGCTCTCCGGCTTAAGGATCTGATAGGTGATGAGATACTCTGGGTAGGCCTGCCAACAAACATGAGACAGTGAAGGGCAATAAGAAGAGCAAATAATAAGTACTGGATTACAAAGCAACATTTCCATTGTGGATGCTTTAGTCCAGGTCTAGGCTTAAATCTGTGTCTGGGAGACCAGCCCCTAATTTGTAAAACTTCTGCCTGGACTTGCCTTTGAGGGGATAAATAAAATAGTATTCAATTTAAGTCTCACCTGCTCCCCTCTGTAGATTACATACTCTGCGTAGGCCAGGCCGTTGACGCTGGGCCGACCAATCACAGAGTGGTGTCCAGGGGGGGCGTGGGCCATCTTCATGGCACTGAACTGGAGGAAGGATTTCCCCAGGGTCACACGGCAGAATAACATCTGCCTGGAAGTCACGGAGAACAGGGGTCAAATAATGGTTCAGTAATGAGGTTTCACAATTATCATAGCTCTGATGAAAGCTGTGATTGATGGATTAATTGATTGAGAGAGAGCCACTAGTTTGGCAACAGTCTATTCATGAGTAATAGCAGTAAACCCTCAATTCACCTAAATGTGTGTTCTTTACATCAATCATGTCTCACCTGTGGCACAGGTAACAGGAGCGGTCTTTGTGAGTGGGGCATCCGGTGCCGCCCCCGATGCCATACACATACTGGTTACTCTTAGAGGAGTTCTCAGCAAAGTAGATCCCTGCTCCAAACATCCCTCCGATGTATGCATGCCGCTCGTCAAAGCCTTTGTGGATGATGGCATTTATGAACGGAGAACCTGGAGAACCAAAAGACATGAAACAAGAACAATGTGAAATACGATTGAAATTGATATTTGTAAAAACAAAATTATAATAATAATAATGACACAGGGTTAACATTTCTCTAGTGATAATCAGTTAAGACATCATTTTTGTTGTTGAAATAACAAGGAGCATGGTAAAAAAACTAAATACAAAAAAAACAGCTTTGTAATATGAATATGTCTTGTTACCATGGAAGAGCATGCGCTCATTGTGGTGGTTATGGTTCTCATCGGAGATCTCCTTCTGGCGGTGTGTGTATCGCTCTCGCAGCTTCTTATTGACCACCTTCTGGATCTGCATGGACACACAGACAGGAATCAACTATAGCAGCAATACTAAGAACTTCTAATCTTTCTTCCTTTTCAAAAGATGGGATCAAAATTCCTGAAACCATTGTGCAGGGATAGGCAACTAGATTCAGCCCGATGCTGATTTTTGTCGGAGTGGATGATTGGGGGCCGGAACATAATTCTAATAATTTCTACACTGCAAACTGACCACAACTAAGCCCCAAAAGAGACTATTTGAAAATAACAAAATAAAAACACGAACACGTCTCCTATTAAAAAATAAATAAATAAAATCCACTTGCGGGCAAGTTTTGGGCCGTCTGTTGCCGACCCCTGCCATAGTGCATTCTTAACAACCAATAACTGATCGAGGATGGTATCAAATTGAAGATATGGGTATATTTCTATCTCAAAGAGATCCATCCTATGAGCAAATGTAGAGTAGAGCGTGTAGTACTGTAATATAATGTAAAGCTGACCTTGATTATGTTGTATCTGCTGAACACCCCTCCTGCGTTGCCTCCATCCCTGTGTTCTCGGATGGTACTTTGCATCTGGAGCAGAGAGAAGAAAAAAAAACATGAAACGTCTTAAAACAGTTTTTTTTAATCACAGAATTTCATTCGATTTCTCTAAACATGGTACTCTTTCACCCCTGAGCGACAGTTGGTACAGAACCTTCACTCAGCTTCATTAGGATGCTGTGGATCAGTGTTGTCAAAGGCTCTGTTTTTATCAGCATTCAGACCAGAGTGTGATGAGGTCAACTCACAGAATCAAATAGAATACATACGTATGTACACATTATACACAAGTGTACATAATATTAGGAACACCTTCCTAATATTGAGTGGCACCCCTTTTGCCCTCAGAACAGCCTACATTTTTTGGAGCATGGACTCTACAAGGTGTCAAGAGCATTCCAGAGATGCGGCCGATGTTGACTCCAATGCTTCCCACAGTTGTGTCAAGTTCACTAAATGTCCTTTGGGTGGTGGACCATTCTTGATACACACAGGAAACTGTTGAGTGTGAAAAACCCTGCAGTGTTGCAGTTCTTGACACACTCAAACCAGTGCGCCTGGCACCTACTACCATATGCCGTTCAAAGGCACTTACATTTTTTGTCTTGCCCATTCACCCTCTGAATGGCACACAAACACAATCCATGTCTAAATTGTCGCAAGGCTTGAAAATCCTTATTTAACCTGTCTCCTACCCTTCATCTGCACTGATTGAAGTGGATTTAACAAGTGACATCAATAATAAATCATAGCTTTCACCTGGATTTACCTGGTCAGTCTGTCATAGAAAGAGCAGGTGTTCCTAATGTTTTGTACACTCAGTGTATAGCTCTCTGTATGGGTGTACCCACCTCCTCCTCCACTGATTGTCCCTCCTTGTCGTCAGGGGCAAGGTCAATGAGGACCGTGCCCTGGTTGGCACAGTGGAATGTCAGATATGGGTTGGCACCTGGAGAACAAACAAATAACCTGTTACACACTCATACTTGGTTACACATTGGGTTGGCTTCCCACCTATACTTTCAGGGCCAGTTTCCCACACGTATATTAGGCTTAGTCCTGGACTAAAAATAACTTTCAATAGAGAATCTCCATTCCAGGAATAGGAGGAATAGTGTAAGTATCTGAAGCAGCAATAAATGGGAAAAGACATCAGCTCCTCAGAGATTTCTCGGGAATGTCCTGACCAATGATCCCTCGCGCAGTAGCTTCGATACTGCCGCGCAGAAGAAATATCAGCCCACGGAGAGAAGCACGAGATTGAACTTCACTCTACTTTCTAGAGTTTTCTCTGTTAGTTAACACTATCAATGTTTCCCTTTACTGTGGCAATTATGATCGAATCAACACAATATTAGCCACTTTAAATGCAACATACCGAAACAAAAACTATGAAAGACTTTGCATGCAAAACTATGCAGGAAATGTTGTTGTAGGCAGAACTTAGAGTAGGATTCTATTGCATTGATGCACAAGACTCAGTCCGGTGCAGTGTAAACAATCAGAGCTGCAGTAGACCTATATGCAAATCAACCATTGCCATATATGGATCTGGACCATTTACAGCATGAGTGGTCGTGAGTAGATGTGCTTACTTTGAGAACAAAGCAGGAGCTGCATGTAGTCATGTGTGCACATTTTGTTAATATTTTTTGCTAGTTAGTGAGGGGAGTGATTTCTTCCTACAAAAGCACAAAACTTTGAAAAGCAAGTCAGGTAAAAAGCTTTTTTTTATGTTAAGGGGCAGTGTTGTATTTTGAGACAGGCTTGAATAAGTTAAGTAGCCAATAGGCAGAGGGTAGCTAGCATAATTTGTCTGATTCCCTGTAATAAATCGTATGGGAATAATAATGCATTTTATTTTGTAAAGTGGTTTCTTGCATCAAACAACATTTTCAGTCACGTCCTTGTCTGAAGGACAAGTGGATAAACAGGTTAATGTCAAGCACTGCCTGTTGTTTTCAAAAGTCTCATGGAATGTTGGCCTACATTGAACACCACATATTGGCTGTTACTGTAGGCTGAATGATAGAACAGCTATTTCCATGTTAAAATGTTACGGGATGTATTTTCTCCATTGTTTGTCTCCACTCTGGTAGTCCTACATTATGGTGAAATAGCCACAGTAGCCTACTTTGCCACTGTTAAAACTAACTTAAAGCAGGTACAGCCTCAGCGTTCACAGTAAATGTGCGCTGGAAGTTGCACAGAATTTTCACAAAGTTCAAGTTTGCACTCAGCAGACCTGACATTTACTCAGTGGAAAATATCCTTTGAGGGAACATTGGTCCAGACCTTGTTGTCCTCCCAGCAGCCTCTCCACTCCCTTGATGAGTTTGTGTCGGTGGCCGTAGGCGTTGATCCCAATCTCCTTCAGCTCCTCATGACCCATGTCAGCCAGCACATCCAGAGAGATCTGGGAGAGAACAGGACATTCAGTACAGAGCAGGGATCCTAAACTGTGTCATGACAACAGCTACTTCAGGAGTGGGAAAAAGACATGAAATGTCAGACTAATTAGATGCCCTATTAAATAAGTTACGATATAGCATAAACTCAATCATTAAAACACTCACCTGTTCTCTCTCAAAGATGTCCCTCAGATGCTCCAGACCCAAGCTCTTCAAGAACTGACTGATGTTCATGTCCATCATCACCACTGGAATACAAAGAGCAGATTCAGTATGTGAAATGAATGGGCCATATTGATTCCTCTGTATTGACTTACATGCTGACCACACGTTATTCAATAATTTTATCCAAACTGCTCACACGCGTCTGCATAGCCAGGCGCCAAAATAGACGTTGGTTCTATTTGAGACGCTTGATGCGCTGCAAGTCCCGCCTCTCCCATTTCCTCATTGGTTTTTAGGAGCATATATCTACGTGGGCGATTGAAAGATGAACTGAGATCCACACTCCAGTCCAGTTGGTAATGCACCTTAAAGTTGGTTGCCAACCAATATAAAGTCAGAAGACTGAAGGAGGAGAGACTATAAAATTAAAACTAGGTTTACCCTTTTATATGTGGATTAATTGTTGGAGTAGAGAACATAGCTAATTTCAGGTAAAATAACAACCCAATGTTTATATCCCAGGACAAATTAGCTAGCAACAGCAAGCAAAATTGCCATGAATGTTTAATGAGTTTCAACCAGTCCTCAAATTAGTGTAGTTGGTTCAGAGTTGGTTTTGATATTTCAACCTGCATGTTCTGATCACGTCTGGTGTGACTGGACAAAAATCAACATGCGTGCGATGGCGCACGCCAGGGACTGGTCTAGTCAGCATGTTAGACTTCAACCAGTGAGTCAAAGCTGTTGACAGAGCTGTTGAATCTACAAGAATATCAAAACGAGTAGAATATCAGCTTCATGCTAAAACCCCAGCCCCAGTTTCGTTCCTGGCTCTCTGTCTCTACTCACATTCTCCCTCCTTCCTATCGGAGCCCGTGGCCCCGTCGGCCACCCCGGAGGTCCCTGCGGCCCCCAGCTCGTTGAGTGGCCCGGCCAGGTTGTCGATGCTGCTTGCTGCAGACAGGCAGGAGGGCGTGGAGGCCGGGGAGATGACCGAGCCGGCGCTGACCACTGTGGCCTGGGGCTTGAAGCAACTGGGCAGGGAGTCTGGGGGCATGGCATCCATCAGCAGGGCCCGGATGTCATCAGCCTGAGAGGAGGACATAATTAGATGGCAAAACCATGTGTGAGAGCTGGTTGTTCTAAAAGTTTGAATTTCAGGCTGTGGACCAAATCCCTAGTTTCTGCAAAGTGTGTCAAAATATATATAATGGGAAAAATGGTAAGAATTTAGAATGGTATGGTGCATAAAGATGGCGGCCCCCATGTACTCATAACAAACGGCTCATTTGCCATGTTCACCGAAATGTATCGTTACTCTTTTTTTGTATGGACATTAGCACAGTATACAGTGAATTCAGATGGTATTCAGACCCCTTGACTTTTTCCACATTGTTACGTTACAGCCTTATTTGAATTTTATATCCTCAATCTACACACAATACCCCATAATGACAAAGCAAAAACTATTTTTTTTAAGAAACGTTTGCAAATGTATAAAAATAAAACTGAAATAACATTTACCAAAGTATTCAGACCCTTTACTCAGTACTTTGTTGAAGCACCTTTGGCAGCAATTATAGCCTCAAGTCTTCTTGGGTATGACGCTAGAAGCTTGGCACACTTGTATTTGTGGAGTTTCTCCCATTCTTCTCAAGCTCTGTCAGGTTGGATGGAGAGTGTCGCTGCACAGCCATTTTCAGGTCTCTCAAGAGATGTTCGATCGGGTTCAAGTCCGGGCCACTCAAGGACATTCAGAGACTTGTCCCGAAGCCACTCCTGCGTTGTCTTGGCTGTGTGCTTAGGGTCGTTGTTCTGTTGGAAGGTGAACCTTCACTCCAGTCTGAGGTCCTGAGCGCTCTGGAACAGGTTTTAATTCATGGAACAGTTCTCCATTCATCTTTCCTTCAATCCTGACTAGTCTCCCAGTCCCTGCCGCTGAAAAACATCCCCACAGCATGATGCTGCCACCATGCTTCACCGTAGGGATGGTGCCAGGTTTTCTCCAGACATGATGCTTTGCATGCAGGCCAAAAAGTTCCATCTTGGTTTCATCAGACCAGAGAATCTTGTTCCTCATGGTCTGAGACTCCTTCGTTGCCTTTTGGCAAATTCCAAGCGGGCTGTCATGTGCTTTTTGCTGAGGAGTGGCTTCCGTCTGGCCACTCAACCATAAAGGAATGATTGGTGGAGGGCTGCAGAGATGGTTGTCCTTTTGGAAGGTTCTCCCATCTCCACAGAGGAACTCTGGAGCTCTGTCAGAGTGACCATCAGGTTCTTGGTCACCTCCCTGACCAAGGCCCTTTTCCCCGATTGCTCAGTTTGGCCAGGCAGCCAGCTCTAGGAAGAGTCTTAGTGGTTCCAAACTTCTTCCATTTAAGAATGACGAAGAGCACTAATGTTCTTGGGGACCTTCAATGCTGCAGAAATGTTTTGGTACCCTTCCCCAGATCTGTGCCTCGACGCAATCATGTCTCGGAGCTCTACGGACAATTCCTTTGACCTCATGGCTTGGTTTATGCTGACATGCACTGTCAACTGTGGGACCTTATATAGACAGGTGTGTGCCTTTCCAAATCATGTCCAATCAATTGAATTTACCACAGGTGGACTCCAATCAAGTTGTAGAAACATCAAAGATGATCAATGGAAACAGGATGCACCCAAGCTCAATTTCAAGTCTCACAGCAAAGGGTCTGAATACTTATGTATAAGTAGTTTTTTTATTTTTAATACATTCTACAAACCTGCTTTTTCTTTGTCATTATGGGGTAGTGTGTGCAGATTGATGAGGGAAAAAAACATAATTGGATACATTTTAGAATAAGGCTGTAACGTCATTTGTTTTTTGAAAGTCACAGGATCTGAATACTTTCCGAATGCACTGTACATTCTGTTTCCAAGACAGTGGCAATTACAAAAAAAAGAAAAATTAGATGGTTCAATCTGCCTATAATTCAGAACTAGGTCGCACGCCGTAGTTAAACTGTGGATAGTGTTCAAACGATGGAGTCATATCTGAATTCCTATCTTTATGCACCTTCGCCATTCGAGCAAATGTCTGCCAGTAACAGCAAAAAACAACACTTCATTTTGTGGCATTGCTAGCTGTTCTAACAGTAAGAGATCAAGGTGTGTTACCGTAGCCAGGTCCAGTGCCGTCTGTCCCTCCTGATTCTTCATGGTGGGGTCTGCTCCGTGGGCCAGCAGGAGAGCACACAGCTGGGTCCGGCCCTTTTGAGCCGCCTCATGGAGGGGGGTGAAGGCCCACTTGTCTGTAGCATTCACACACGTGTTGAACTTTATCAGGAGGGCAGCAATGTCCACGTGCTGTAGGAGAGAAGAGACAGGAGAGGAGAGGAGCAGAGGATAGAAGTAGCAGATGAGAGGAGAGACAAAATTAATAACACGATATGACCAGAAACTGATGACATCCACACTGTTACATATCTTAAGCTTTCCACAAGGTCACTTTCATCACAGTGTGGGTGTTTTGTCCTTATATTTGCTGTATGGATTTTCTATAAGGTGTTGTAACCCAAACAATATCTTCTAAGTCATCATCCAAGTTGTTACATAGACAATACATAAATACCTATGCTATGTTATAAAACCTTAGGCCAAACCATACAGCATGTACAATGTCTTCCGCGGCCTGGCGTAATGTTTGTGCCGACTCACCCCGTAGGAGGCAGCGTTGTGCAGGGGGATGAGGCCTCCTTTGTCCTGTGCGTTGACATCAGCCCCATGCTCCAGGAGATACTCCGCCACCTCCAGGTTGTTGTAGCCAGCTACAGAGGTGGGAAACAAGACGGATGACAACATGAAACAACATGGCAGTCTACCTTATGAAAAAAAAAACATGAGTGAAAGATCTTTATGTAATGTGTCAAAGTAATAGTATAGCTCCAAATTATCAAAGTGTCCAGGGTTTGATGAGTTGCCTGTCATCCTTTTATGTAAGGGGATCCACTTCTGTTTCGGTTGTAAAAGTTTGTGTCTGGGTTCCACATTTGCCATTCAATAAATTGATTCCACTGCTTTGCTTGCTATTTGAGGTTTAGGCTGGGTAACTGTAAAGCACTTTGTGACAACTGCTGATGTAAAAAGTGCTTTATAAAAATATGAAAATCTATCGATTGATTCTGGTAGGTACAGTACCTGCAAGGTGCAGGGGAGTGGAGTTGCGTCCCTGTGTGTCTCTACAATTGATGTTCTCTGGGCTGCAGAGTTTCTGGACGCGGGCCAGACAGCCCTTTTTAGCAGCATCCAGCAGGGCAGCGTCTCCTCTTAGCAGGTCCTGGATGTCCGTGTCTCCATCCTTCACCATGTCCAGAGGCATATTACCATCACGGTTCTTCTTGGTGGGGTCTGCTCCATGCTGGTGAAACACAAATACATCATCTTGAATGTACATAAAACATTTTTCTTTTTAAAATGTGTTAAATACTTTGTTCTGGCGCTGAAAATCTCTTTTAGCTATACACAGAGCCACTTTGGCACTTTGAGCAAAGTCTATAAAAAGCTATCACAATAAATACTTCCGTTTGCCTCAGTATATATAGCCTGATGCCTTTGCGACCTGATCATTTCTGAAGAGCTGATATGAAAGGCACAGCTAGACTAACCTTGAGCAGCAGTTTGCAGATCTCGTATTTGCCCTTGGCAGCAGCCTCGTGGAGGGGGGTGAATTTCCAGAGGTCAGCTACGTTCACCGACGCCCCGTGTCTGACCAGCAGCTCAGCCACCTCATAGTGACCATAGGAGCAGGCGTTGTGGAGGGGCACCAGGCCACTGCAGGACAGACAGAAGACTAGTTAAACCAGTAAAAGCACAGAGATCCTATAAATAATGTAATTCTATGACTACAGTTTTCAAGTATTGTATGTATTGAATGCAAAATGTAATCCAATGATAGAGGTATTCAATGCAGAATGAAAGCAAATGTAAAGATATGTATTCAATACAAAGTGAAAGCCTTTTTGCTGACTCTCTGAAGTGAAAGCAAAAGTCTCAGCAAAGACAGTAAGGAAGACAGAGGTAGTAGGGTGGACTAGTAAGACAACACTTACCCTTTGTCTTTAGCGTGTACGTCAGCTCCATGATGTAGCAGGTACTCCACCACGGCCACACGGTTGTAGCCTGCAGCAAAGTGCAGAGGGGTGGAGTGACGACCCTCCAGGTCCCGACAGTTCACGTTCTGGGGAGTGCACAATTGCTACAACAAAGACGAGACAACATAGACAGAATATCAAAAGTGACAGAGGAAGACATCTTGGGTTCATGATGGTAGGTCGATGGTTGATGCATGTAACATGATTGAATTCATGACCCCGAGACGATGTAGCTGATCAGCTTACCTGCACAGTGTCCAAATCTCCAGCCTTAGCGGCTTCCAGAAACCGGTAGTCCACGTCAGAGTTACGAGTTGGAACATTTTCTGTATTTAATGGATCAACATCATGAAATAAAACATACTGGGAAATTTGACAAAGCACTATGTAATATTTACAGGCAAGATAATCGATCATTTCTTTGTTATACATCTTGCTAACTTACCATCACTGCATAGGCTAGATTTAAAGGCCATATGTATGTAATGCATCTTTCATCGAAGTTCATAAAACATCTTTGTCAATCCCAATGTAGAGTAGAATATAAAAAGAGAATCTTTGTATTTAACCCAAGACGCTCTACTACTGTACCATTGAGGATCTGCTGCACGGCCTCGTTGCCCATCTGTGAGGCAGTGAAGCCCTGCAGGGAGACGATGGCTGGGTCAGCCCCGTAGCTCAGCAGTAGTCTGCATGTCTGGATGTGGCCCGCCAGGGCTGCCCTGTGGAGGGCCGTCTGACCCAGGGTGTCCACCGCATTCACCTGGAGGGATGGAGGGGGGAGGGGGAAGGACAGAGGGAATGTGATACACTTATTTCATAAAATCTTTTTTGTTGAAGTTATCAGATATGGACACTGTGAGCCAGTGAGAGAGATATGACAAGATAAATTAAATGAAGTGGTATTTGTGAGACTGAAGAAGCCTGCAGTGTGTACCTTGGCTCCATGTTTCTGCAGCACCTCTAGGATGTCGTTGTGTGCTCTCTCAGATGCAACATGCAGGGCCGTCATGAAGCTACAGACAGAAGAGACACAGAGAGAGGTATCGCTTTACTTGTGCTGGAATCAGCCTCAGAGGATTCTCATTTTGCAGTTTAACAAGCCAACATTCTCAATTGAAACCAATAGATGCAAAACTATTTTTGGCGGGGGGGGGGGGGGTACACACCCCTCCGATTCAATGTTATTGGAAAGACATGGTGTCTTACTCTTTGTTCTTCTCGTTGATGTTGGCACCTTTACGCAGCAGCAGCTCTGTCACCTGCTTCCGTTTGGGGTGAGGGGAGGCAACGGCACAATGCTGAAACAGAAGGACAACACCTTCAATGAAATCACTGTATGGAGTGTGTGAGAATGCCTTCTCAGGTTTTGTGCTTGTTTTTATAGTGGTCATCCTAGGTCATGCATGTCACAAAGGGAGCAAGGTTATGTATGTTACACAAATGTATTCTGACAGACATAGGATACGTCCAAAATGGCACCCTGTTCCCTATATAGTACACTACTTTTGAGCACGGCCCATAACTTTTTAAATAGGAAATAGGGTGCCATTTGTGACATCCAAAGCTGTTGATTATGACGTAACGTTAGATGTCAGCACTGTGACATTGAGCATCAGCCAGAAGGAACAGGGATGATCTCACCAGGGCTGTCTCATTGGTCTGTGGGTGTTTGAAGCTGATGATCTCCAGAGCCAGGGTCTTCTTCACCTTGGCCATGTCTGCCTCCCGAGCTGCCTGGAGCAGTGAATGACCTTTAAACTCATCTGGATGGCAGAAAGGAGATTGAACAAAAAAGGTTAGATTGAAATGTGAGAAAAGCCATGGGCCCACGCAGACATTCTCATCTGTATATAGTCTTTGTGAATTGTGAGAGTAGTCTGTGCACAAGTGTTCATTTCATTATCAGGTATAAAAAAAAAGTGTGCACATGTATACAGTGCATTCGGAAGGTATTTTGCCTCAATCTACACACAATAACCCATAATGACAAAGGATATAATCTGGATTTGATCAAAAATAAAGAACTGAGGGCATCCCGAGTGGCGCAGTGGTCTAAGGCACTGCCTCACAGTTGCTAGCTGTGCCACTAGAGATCATGGTTCGAGTCCAGGCTCTGTCGCAGCCGGCCGCGACCAGGAGACCCATCGGGCTGCGCACATTTGCCCAGCATCGTACGGGTTTGGGGAGGGTTTGGCCGGCAAGGATTTCCTTGTCCCATCGCGCTCTAGGTTCTCCTGTGGCGGGCCGTGTGCATGCACGCTGACATGGTCGCCAGGTGTACGGTGTTTCCTCCGACACATTGGTGTGGCTGGCTTCCGGGTTTGTGTCAAGAAGCAGTGGGTCATGTTTCGGAGGATGCATGGCCTTCGCCTCTCCCGAGTCCGTATGGGAGTTGCAGCGATGAGACAAGACTAACTACCAATTGGATACCACGAAATCGGGGAGAATTTAAAAACATTTTTTTTTATAAAGAATTGAAATATCACATTTACATAAGTATTCAGACCTTTTACTCAGTACTTTGTTCAAGCACAACTGGCAGCGATTACAGCCTCGAGTCTTCTTGGGTATGACGCTACAAGCTTGGCACACCTGTATTTGGGGAGTTTCTCCCCTTCTTCTCTGCAGATCCTCTAAAGCTCTGTCAGGTTGGATGGGGAGCGTCGCTGCACAGCTATTTTCAGGTCTCGCCAGAGATGTTCGACCGGGTTAAATTCCAGGCTCTGGCTGGGCCACTCAAGGACATTCAGAGACTTGTCCCGAAGCCACTCCTGCGTTGTCTTGGCTGTGTGCTTAGGGTCGTTGTCCTGTTGGAAGGTGAACCTTCACCCTAGTCTGAGGTCCTGAGCAGGTTTTCATCAAGGATCTCTCTGTACTTTGCTCCGATCATCTTTCCCTCGATCCTGACTAGTCTCCCAATCCCTGCCGCCCTTAAAACATCCTCACACCATGCTTCACCGTAAGGATGGTGCCTTGATACAATCCCGCCTCAGAGCTCAATGGACAATTCCTCAGACCTCGTGGCTTGGTTTTTGCTCTGACATGCACTGTCAACGGTGGGACTTTATATAGACAGGTGTGTGCCTTTCCAAATCATGTCCAATCAATTCACCACAGGTGGACGCCAACCAAGTTTTAGAAACATCTCAAGGATGATCAATGGAAACAGGAGGCACCTGAGCTCAATTTTGAGTCTCATAGCAAAGGTTCTGAATATGTAAATAAGATTTTTTTTTTTATTAGTAATACATTTGTAAAAAATAAACAGTTTTTGCTTTGTGATTATGGCAAATTGTGTGTAGATTGATGAGGTAAAATTTTTATTTATTTAATCCTTTTTAGAATAAGGCTGTAACGTACCCACATTTTGTTAAAGGGAAGGGGTCTGAATACTTTACGAATGCACTGTGTGTGTGTATGTATGTACGTACAGTGGCAAGAAAAAGTATGTGAACCCTTTGGAAATACCTGGATTTCTGCATAAATTGGTCATAAAATTTGATCTGATCTTCATCTAGGTCACAACAATAGACAAAAGTCTGCTTAAACTAATAACACACAAACAATTATACGTTTACAAGTCTTTGTTGAACACTGTGTAAACATTCACAGTGCAGGGTGGGAAAGGTATGTGAACTCTTGGATTTAATAACTGGTTGTCCCTCCTTTGGCAGAAAAAACGTCAACCAAACGTTTTCTGTAGTTGAAGATCAGACCTGCACAACGGTCAGGAGAAATTTTGGACCATTCTTCTTTACAAAACTGTTTCAGTTCAGCAATATTCTTGGAATGTCTGGTGTGAACTGCTCTCGAGGTCATGCCACAGCATCTCAGTCATGTTGAGGTCCTGTTGCATCACCCAACATCTGTTGAGCTTCAACTTCCTGCAAAAATGTCTTTATAAACTTGGGAAATAATTTCTCTGTCAACGATAGCAAGTTATCCAGGCCCTGAGGCAGCAAAGCAGCCCCAAACCATGATGCTCCCTCCACCATAGTTTACAGTTGGGACACTTTGGACACTGTGTTAACTAACCTCCAGACGAGCTTCAATGCCATACAACTCTCCTTCCATGGCCTCCAACTGCTCTTAAATGCAAGTAAAACTAAATGCATGCTCTTCAACCGATCGCTGCCCGCACCTGCCCACATCACTACTCTGAATGGTTCTGACTTAGAATATGTGGACAACTACAAATACCTAGGTGTCTGGTTAGACTGTAAACTCTCCTTCCAGACTCACATTAAGAATCTCCAATCCAAAATTAAATCTAGAATCGGCTTCCTATTTTGCAACAAAGCATCCTTCACTCATACTGCCAAACATACCCTCGTAAAACTGACCATCCTACCAATCCTTGACTTCGGCGATATCATTTACAAAATAGCCTCCAACTCTCTACTCAACAAATTGGATGCAGTCTATCACAGTGCCATCCGTTTTGTCACCAAAGTCCCATATACTACCCTCCACTGCGACCTGTACGCTCTCGTTGGCTGGCCCTCGCTTCATACTCGTCGCCAAACCCACTGGCTCCAGGTCATCTACAAGTCTCCGCTAGGTAAAGCCCCACCTTATCTCAGCTCACTGGTCACCATAGCAGCACCTACTCGTAGCACGCGCTCCAGCAGGTATATCTCACTGGTCACCCCCAAAGCCAATTCTTCCTTTGGCCGCCTCTCCTTCCAGTTCTCTGCTGCCAATGACTGGAATGAACTGCAAAAAAAATAATAATTCACTGAAGCTGGAGACTTATATCTCCCTCAAAAGATTTAAGCACCAGCTGTTAGAGCAGCTCACAGAACACTGAGCCTGTTCATAGCCCATCTGTAAATAGCCCATCCAACTACCTCATCCCAATACTGTATTTATTTATCTTGCTCCTTTGCACCTCAGTATCTCTACTTGCACATTCATCTTCTGCACATCTACCATTCCAGTGTTTAATTACTGTATTGTAATAACTTTGCCACCATGGCCTATTCATTGCCTTACCTCCCTCCTTTGCACACACTGTATATAGACTTTTTGTACTGTATTATTGACTGTATGTTTGTTTATTCCATGTGTAACTCTGTTGTTGTGTGTATCGAACTTCTTTGCTTTATCTTGGCCAGGTCGCAGTTGTAAATGAGAACTTGTTCTCAACTAGCCTACCTGGTTAAATAAAGGTGAAATAAAGAAATTAAATGTTGGTGTGCTGTACCTTTTATTCTCCACGCATAGTGTTGTGTGTTCCTTTCAAACATCTGTCCACAGAATATTTTGCCAGTAGTGCTGTGGAACATCCAGGTGCACCTTTGCAAACTTCAGATGTGCAGTAATGTTTTTTTTGGAGAGCAGTGGCTTCTTCTGTGGTGCCCTGCCATGAACACCATTCTTGTTTAGTGTTTTACGTATCGTAGACTCGTCAACAGAGATGTCAGCATGTTAGAGATTTCTGTAAGTCTTTAGCTGACACTCTAGGATTCTTCTTAACCTCATTGAGCATTCTGTGCTGTGCTCTTGCAGTCATCTTTGCAGGACGGCCACTCCTAGGAAGAGTAGCAACAGTGCTGAACTTCCTCCATTTATAGACAATTTGTCTTACCGTGGACTGATGAACATCAAGGCTTTTAAAGATACTTTTGTAACCCTTTCCAGCTTTATGCAAGTCAACAATACTTAATCTTAGGTCTTCTGATATCTCTTTTGTTCAAGGAATGGTTCACATCAGGCAATGCTTTTTGTGAATAGCAGACGCAAATTTTGAGAGTGTTTTTTATAGAGCAAGGCAGCTCTAACCATCTCCAATCTCATCTCATTGATTGGACTCCAGGTTAGCTGACTCCTAACTCCAATTAGCTTTTGGAGAAGTCATTAGCCTAGGGGTTCACATACTTTTCTCAACCTACACTGTGAATGTTTAAATGATGTATTCAATATAGACAAGAAAAATACAATAATTTGTGTGTTATTAGTTTAAGCACACTATGTTTGTCTATTGTTGTGACTTAGATGAAGATCAGATCAAATTTGATGACCAATTCATGCATAAATCCAGGTAATTCCAAAGGGTTCACATACTTTTTCTTGCCACTGTATGCATGTATGCATGCACGTGTTCTCTCCAGTCTCCCACTGAACTCACAGGTTAGTCTCTCTTTGAGTTCGGGGGTGGGGGCCATGTCCACAGCGCTCTTGCTGTGGCAGTTGAGAAGGGTGGGGTCGGCAGCATGGCTCAGCAGCAGCGAACACACCTCCACACGGTTCTTAGATGCAGCCTCATGGAGAGGAGTGAACTGCCACAGGTCCATGGCATTCACACACGCTCCATGCTGTAGACAGACAGGAGAGTTTATTCATTGTTCTCCAATAAAACCAACATTCTAAAATGGTCTAATTAAAAGGGGCATCAATGACGGTTCTACAGAAATCAATTTTGTAAAATGAACTAGAATCTTTTAGAGCCCTTACCTTGAGCAGAAGCTCTGTAACCTCAAAGTGTCCATAGGAACAGGCGTTGTGGAGAGGTACCAGGCCACTGCCAGAGAGATAGTCATTCAAATAAACAGTTCTTGTATTCTATGAATCTGTGATTGAGACGTTTATCAGCTGAGAATGGTCTTAGACGAAGAAACAGTGGAGAAAAACAGGCCTTCAATGGGACTGTATAGAGTTTGGTCTTACCCTTTGTCCTTGGCATGGACGTCTGCCCCGTGCTGCAACAGTAGCTGGACGATACGGACTCGGTTGTAGCCAGCCGCCAAGTGCAGTGGGGTGGACTGGAAGAGAGGACATGTCATTACACACACAGAGCTCAGAGTCAATGCACATCAGAACACACTGCCTTCAGGGAGCCAGAGTGAATGGCTGATTATGCTAGGAAGCAAATTGCATTGACGAGCGGTTTGAGTTCTCATTGCAGTTGAATGGTGGAAGGATGCAAGCTCAGAATGGTTCTTGAGTATTACAGCCCAAAACAAAATCAACCTGTTCTCAACCGCCCTGTCTATGCAAGTCTGACAGAACTCAGATCATCCATCTTAAAAGATATTTTAGGCCGCACACTGACGCTAGCTTACCTCAAACAAGTTATGAAAAGTGGAAATCTGACTTGTCCCTCAACTACACCCCTTCCTTCCTAAACATAATATACAGGAGGCTAAAAATATGGCTATGGATTGAATCTACTGTTTATTCATAAAAATATGTTGTGTAGATCTGTTTGGCCATTCCAAATCACATGGTGCCCATGTGAGCCAAGCATAATAATGTTAGTGTACGTAAAGCTGTGGAATAGTTCTCCACCCAGGAGTTTAGCAACAGTTTACCTCACGGACAGAAAGGAAGAAACAGTAGCATTCATGCACTGGTAGGTATCAAGACAAAATAAGACCACTGAACAACTCAGACAGGACAGACTAACAATATCATTCATGTTTGATGAAGGCAATCACACGGAAAGAAATCGAATAATACAAAAAGCATGAGCAGCGACGACGGCACAGCACTTAAAGATGAGGTATTATATTTTTTCTTCAACCAAGGAATATGACCCATTCAGGACGAGACGTGACAAGCGGACAGTGTCAAATCACAAACATACAATATAGTACAAGAATCAATTGGCAAAATGCAGGTGCAGGCATCCAGACATGCACATGTGACCAAAACAGAAAAGTTACAGTCCTACAATAAATATATTGATTGAAGAGCAAGAAGTGATTGAAACTTAGCAGAGGTGGGTGTGTGTAAAGTAGTTAGGAGTGCAGAAAGGGGAGGGTGGCACTCTGGAAAAGCAGGCAATGTGGTATATTTGAGCTCCTTTCCAAAACCAATGAGCGAAGCGAGCCGTGGCCTCAGAACCACTTACTCACCTCCACCACACACACACCAGACCTGGGTTCAAATAGTAGGTTGGCCCAGCTGTTTTCTTTTAAATCCGTTCAGCATGTGATTGAGTGTTGCTGGAGTGCTTGATGGGCATGGTTTTGGTAGTCCACTTTGGGGACTATTCCGTCTGTACCATTGCAGCAGGAAAGCTCAAATCAAGCACAGCTAATGTATTTGAAAGACAACAAATACTATTTAAACCCAGGTCTGGCACACATACGCCCGCCCACCCACCCACATATTCACAGGACAGGAGCATTGGGGTGGGAAATATGAACGTGACCAGTAGACCCATTTCCATGATGCGCTATTACAAGTGAGAGCCAGCGTATTGGTCAAATAAAACATGGATTAAAGAAAAAATACAAAATCACAACAGTGCAACAATCAGGTGGCAGTTATCGAGAAACTTACCAGCATTTTTTGGGATGTTGACTGATCGACAATGTTGCCAGAGTCACACAAAAAAACAAAACAAAAAATTACAAAATTTTAGTATTTTTATTTCACAGCAAAAAATAATACTTCTAGCCTATCACCCTTAAAGTGAAGT
The DNA here is from genome assembly GCF_901001165.1 of Salmo trutta. Taxonomy (NCBI): domain Eukaryota; kingdom Metazoa; phylum Chordata; class Actinopteri; order Salmoniformes; family Salmonidae; genus Salmo; species Salmo trutta. Next base: position 26,087,798 of record NC_042965.1, read on the forward strand.
GAGAAACACACCGGAATTAGCCATTCATATAAATTCAGTGACACCAGTTCCAATGAGTACACAGCTTTAGGGAAATGTGACTACTCTCACTGTTGCGCCGTAGTATTCTTAATAAGGCAGACAGGCTCTCTGGTTATCCCCTCGGGAAAAGCCAAAGTGCTTATCCTACACCCACACAAGTCCTCAGACTGGCACAGGCACACAGAGGTGCAGGGAGTGAGTGCTTTGTTGTCTCCACAGTGTGCCCAAGAGTCTTCTTAACAAAACGGCCCATTCATATAAACCCAAACAAAACAGATGAAGGAAACGCAGTTATGATAACATTTTGTTGTTGTTGAGGATTTCCTAAATGTCAGTTAGGAACAAGGTAATGTGCTTGGAAAACCTAAATGTCAAAGAATAATGAGTAGGATTTTAAAACACACTTTAGGGACCTGGTTAGCCAGAGTGAATTATGATGACAGAAAAATACTGCTCATCCAAGCCAATAGACTCTAGATTATGCATTATTCAAAATTATGAAAAGGAGAAAGATATGGTTTCTTGCCAACTCAGAGATGGATTCTAGCTTTTTGGCGATGACTTCTCTACTCATGAGAATGCATTGGGGGTGAAAAACGGAATAATTAAAACTGGTGCCAAACAAGACGAGGGGTAAATACAATTACAAATGAGCCAATACTATTCCACAATTACCAATGCAAAGTAGAGCCTTGATTTTAAGTACACTTTCCTCAGACTGAAGTTAATTGTCAAGTCATGACACCCTGAGTAGAGAGGAGTGCCCTGGTGAAACAATATCCTCTGATCCAAACACTAAACTCATCAACAGCTAATAACAATGCAAAGATTAAAATAATCTTAAACAACCACCCTATTACCACAAAACACTCATGACAGTAAGCCAATGACCATGTTCACAGTATTCCAAATAGTAGCTCATATCCTGCTAGAGGTCTTTTTCGGGATAAGCCATTTACTTTCACCTTCGATATCCCACTCAAAAGTATCCCTGTATCTATGAATAAAGAAAATATTCATAATTTAAGTTCATAGGGGTTAAATGGAATAGTAACTGAAATATGGACACGGACTGTAGGACTTTGACCTCATGTAGCGTAATATATTAACTCCTGCAGAATTATGCATTTCTTGCAGTAAAATTAAACAAATGTTAATTTTGTCTCAAACAGAAAAATATGATTTCTTTCAGCATCTCGAGAAAATGCGAATGAGTGTGTCATTTTTGACACTTATGCAAGCAGACAGTATTTCAACCACATAAAATATGCACCCAAGATGAACTGAAGTCTTATCCGAAACGTGTTTCATAGTCCTCAGCTTTCCATTTCCTTAAAACCGGTCAAACTGATGACATTAGGACATTTTGCACAGGACCTATCTTTACACTGTTTTGGAGTTACTGCATTTTCTCCTCAGTTCCTAAACGAAACAGACAACTTAACCTATGTTAACCAGGTTACTAATGCATTCATTCTATCGATGCAAGACATTCTGGTGAGCACTACTTTATTTAGTCTTCTGGTGCAATACGTTGACAGAAGAGAAGCTGCATGTATCTAACTATAGTTGACAAACAAATGGCCTACCAAATGTTGGGAATTATAAGCAGAAACGTATAGGCTATATAGCCAGTAGGCTATATGGTCCAGTACAGAGTATCAGCAAAATAAATTATGGAATTATGGTTGATCGAATTCCGCAGGTAACCTACATTTTGAAGTGATTTGTTTGACAATGAGAAGAAAACGTCGCCCAACACCCATGAAATGTGAAACTGAGCCTGCGCAGACTGTGAAAAACAACAGTAAATGGGATAAGATATTTACATGCCACAGTATCCCATCTAAGATGAGCAAATCCCAGGCAACTTATCCAGGTTTCTCATAAGCAGGATACAAGCCTTTTCAGGATGTTGTAAACGGGATATGATATTTATATGCGTCAACTCAAACAATACATGAGTATCCCGAATAATAAGATATTAGTGTGCATGTAAACGTGGTCGGTGAAAGTTCTAGAGATTCAATGCATTAAGCTAAAATTGAATTTCCATAACATATACACGCTACAATCCATGTTTCCAACTCTGGTCCTTGAGTACCCCCAACAGCACATTTTTGAAAACCTGATTCAATTTGTCAAGGGCTTGATGATTAGTTGACAAGTAGTATCAGGTGTGCTTGTCATGGGCCACAAATATTTTATTTTATGTTTTTTTTACTGTTGGGAGTTCTAGGACCAGAGTTGGGTATCACTGCACAACATCATGGTTTAACAACCCTGTCCTCACCCCACCCCCCAGATGTTTCACATTTTTGTTTTAACCCTAAACTGGCACACCTGATTAAATTTGTTAACTAATCATCAAGCCTTTGACTAATTGAATCAGGTGTGCCAGTTTAGGGTTAAAACAAAACAACCCCCGAGGAGAGGGTTGGGAAACTCTGCACTACATGATAGAATATTAATGATGTGATTAACATGACCAACTATTCAAAAACAAAGATCTGAGAGCTTCAAGCTAGTATATTCAAATAACAGCTTTGATAGGACAATTTGATCGATATTGGCAACAACTTGGTTATAGCAAATGTTTGATGTGCAGAAGACCGAGGATCAGTGTTACTAGAATTAAGGGGTAACTGAGGGACCCAAATAAAAGTGAAAATATTTCACACGAAAATCCATCTGCAAAATTCGTTTGGAGCAATAGCTAAACACTGAAGGAGTAGGAACAAAAATACTAATTATCCGTAGTCTATTAAACCGTTTTTTTTTTTTACAAAAACATTGTACCAAAATGAACCCTCTGCACACAGGGAATGGTTAAATACGGTAACATACATTTATATACAATTAAAAGGATTACATTTTAACTACGATCACAGAAAATATTTGGACAGATGGGTACCCTTTAGGTCAAAAATCAGAAAAACCCATGATATCACTGTTAAATCAGTACAGTATATAGAGAATATGGCCCGGCAGAAGTTGAGTCAAGTTAAAGCGTCCCCTGCCTAAATCCAATCCAATGACAAATCCTCTTCATAGTGTTCTACATATAATAATCCGCTTAGGATGAGATGGTGTTTTTAATCCCTACACAAGTGACTTTGTTTTGGAATGTAGGCTGAAAACACAGTCTCTCTCCAGACTTTTCTTGCCATTGGTCACACAAATCTTTAGAACAAATCAAGCATATGCTACAATTTTATACAACATTAATATAAAGTGTGGGCATGTAATGTTGTCGAGGCGATATCCTTCTTACCTTGCGGCCATCACTGGCATGGCAGTTGACATTTAGTGGGGTCAATAGTGCCATCAGCTTCTCTTCATTGCCACTCCTGTAGCACACAGTTCATAAGAGAAGAGAGAGAAAATATTTTGTATTAGAAAATGGTTAAAGATGTGGTAGGTAGCCTAATACTACAAACAGATCACTCCAATGAAACAAGTCTATAAAGATACTCACCTTGCCGCTTCCAAGAGTTCATCTTTCTTATACTCACCTGAATACAAAATATCAGGTTAAAACAGCACAGAGTTCCAAGTCAAGACAAGCCATGATTCAGACAAAAGGTTACAGTGCTGGGCCCAGTTTCCCAAAAGCATCTTATGGCTAAGTTAATAGTTAGTACGATAGGATCCTATGGTTCCCATATTGATTTTGCCTTAAGATGCTTTTCGGAAAGCGGGCCCAGGTCGTTATAGTTGCAGTCACGTAAAATACAATATACTGGCTGAAAGGGAGTAGTTGTATGAAACTCACCGGTGAGCACAGCCTTGGCGGAAGGGTCTGCCAGATCCAGAGCAGACTTGCCGTCCGTATTACGGATGTTGGGATCAGCACCATGCTGGAGAAGCACTGTATGAAGGAGACATAGGAAACAGTTTCATTATTTTAATTCAATTATAGTCTTATACCTTGCACAGTTTACAGTATTTTAACATACCTATAGTAAATCACCGTAGTAAAGTCAATTCTACATCTGCATTGCTTGCTTTTGGGGGTTTTAGGCTGGGTTCTGTATAAGCACTTTGTGACATCTGCTGATGTAAATTTGATATAAATTTGATTGATTGAATATTGTCAACATAACATTTCCTGGACAAATTACCAGGGTTTAAGAGTGTTGAAAGACACAAAACTGTATATTTGGGTGCAGTAACAAGGCACTGGGAGCAGCAATATTCCATGTGCAGGCCTCTCATTTATCACAGAAATCATTTTTAGCCAAGTACAGGTATTCTTAAGTTTAGGATGTGCATGTCACCCTCCATCTTAAGACAATTTATTTTTGACATCCACCCTTACCGATGCACACGTCAATTTTGCCCTTGATGGCTGCCTCATGCAGAGGTGTGTAGTTCCAGTTGTCCCGTGCATTGGGGTCTGCACCTTGGCACAACAGTAGACTGACCACCTCAGCGTGGCCAAAGGAGCAGGCATTGTGCAGGGGGATGAGGCCACCATCGTCTCTGGCGTGCACATTAGCTCCAGTCTGTAAGAGGTGGTCAACCACATCCTTCCGGCCAAAACCTGAGACAATGACAGACAAAACATGGTCAGTGCATACAGGGTGACAGTAATCCAGGCTGTATCACATACGGCCGTGATTGGGAGACCCATAGGGCGGCGCACAATTGGCCCAGCATTGTCCGGGTTTGGCAGTCATTGTAAATAAGAATTTGTCCTTAAACTGGCTTGCCTAGTTAAATAAAGGTTAAATTACAAAAATGTAATGTCAGTTCTATGATTTAAAAAATAATACGAGAGCATAATATCAACAACCAAACTGCTTTTTAGCAGTTCCTCTTGAACATGGTTTCCCAAACTCGAGCCTGCGATCAAGGCACTGATTCAAATAATCAAAGCTTGAAGAGTTGGTTATTTGAATCAGCTGTGTAATACTATGGCAAAAACGACGAGTGCACCCTGCATGGGCCCCAGGACAGAGTTTGGGAAACCCTGCTCTAGAATGCCAAAATAGGTATGCATATTTTGGTTCCAGCCCTGCAACAGAACGGATTCAATAAATCAGCTGGTAAGCAACTATTGATTTAGTGAATCAGAGGTGTGTTAGTGCTGGGTTGGAACCAAAAAGTACACACTCTGGGGTTCAACACGGAATAGCTTGAGAAACACCCCAAAATACACTTTTGTTTATGTTTAGCTAGTAACAACGAAGGCTGAGAGACTGAGGCCTTCTGTCCCTATCGGTCTGTGTGCCAAACTGTTTTTAGTATTAGCTAGTTATCCAACTAAGCTAGCCGTTTTCGATGGGCCTTGATCTTGGCAAAGTAGTTAGCTAACTAACAGCAGCAAATTAAATGAGCATTCGTAATTACAGTACAGTAGCTCACTAATAACTAGTTATCCATTCTCTTCGTGGCAGACCAGCATTTTGATATTTTTCACAAGCCCGATGCGATGTTTGAAAACACTCCAACCTGCCAGCTCGCGCTGACAACACAACAACAAAGCTTGTTAGCGCTAACTAACCAGCAGCGAAATGCAGAGGGGTAGATTTTCGTCCGGCCATGTCCTTCGCATTCACATTCACCGAGTCTACAAGTCTCTTCACCCGGGACACATCTCCATTCCGACAGGCCTCAAATAGCTCCCTGAAAGCTCCACCGATCCCACTACCGTCTCCAGGGGTCGTTCCTCCTGAACCCGGGCTCGAGACACTACTACTCCCCCCGCCGGAGGTTGTTGTGGTCGGGCTTGTACTGCTCCCACTGCTGAGGGCCGAGGTTTGAAGATCCGGGGAGGCCGAAGGATTCTCCATGCCCGTGCTGCATCCACGCTCACCATCCGGAGGCACTAACGTCGCTGTCACAAGATTAAGCGAGGGAGAGCCCGGCGGACTTACCGAAAGAGAACCGTTTCGTGGCGGAGATAGCAGGTTACCCTGTTGTTGCTGCGATGAGCGACGAGACACCGCCATTTTCGCAGCAGCTCTCAAGTCAGACTAGAGAGGAAGAGGCGGCGCAAGAATGATAAATCGGCCCAAAATCTGTCTTCTCCAGCAGGTGGCGTTTTTTTTTCTCACGAAGCGAAGTGTGTGTGTGTGTGTGTGTGTACGTACAGTGGCAAGAAAAAGTATGTGAACCCTTTGGAAATACCTGGATTTCTGCATAAATTGGTCATAAAATTTGATCTGATCTTCATCTAGGTCACAACAACAGACAACACAGCCTGCTTAAACGAATAACACACAAACAATGATATGTTTTCAAGTCTTTGTTGAACACACCGTGTAAACATTCACAGTTCAGGGTGGGAGAAGTATGTGAACCCTTGGATTGAATAACTAGTTGACCCTCCTTTGGCAGCAATAACCTCAATCAAACGTTTTCTGTAGTTGCGGATCAGACCTGCACAACGGTCAGGAGGAATTTTGGACCATTCCTCTTTACAAAACTGTTTCAGTTCAGCAATATTCTTGGGATGTCTGGTGTGAACTGCTCTCTTGCCACAGCATCTCAAATCGGGTTGAGGTCAGGACTCTGAATGGGCCACTCCAGAAGCCGTATTTTCTTCTGTTGAAGCCATTCTGTTGTTGATTTACTTCTGTGTTTTGGGTCGTTGTCCTGTTGCATCACCCAACATCTGTTGAGCTTCAACTTCCTGCAAAATGTCTTGGTAAACTTGGGAAAGTATTTTTCAGTCAATGAAAGCTGTCCAGGCCCTGAGGGAGCAAAGCAGCCCCAAACCATGATGCTCCCTCCACCATACTTTACAGTTGGGATTTTTGCGAGGTGTTTTATATGGTCAATGAGTGTCGAATTTTCTACCGACGTCAACTTCTGGAGATCAGTGTGGCAATGATTTATGGTCCTGAATGGTCTGTAAGCGTTATCACTCTAAAGAATAATTTCAAATGAAGTATTGTGCTTTCCGACTGTGACCCTTTTGGTCACTTTCTTTTTCTTGTTATCAACTGTAACTTATTATTATTATTATTATTATTATTATTATTATTATTACCACCAACATGTATGGGTACAATTCCAAACTTGAAAATGATCAGTTACTTGAATCTTTGGAAAGCATATTCTCTATTGGCTAACCAAGTTCCCTAATGCTTTACTTACAGTAGGTGGGGTTTTTAATATTTCTCTGAATAATTTAATTGATAGATGGCCTCCGGGACAGTCCACTCCCATGAATACAAGTTTGAGGCAGTTTATGGAAAGGTTTGATATCAGAGATATTTGGAGAGTAAAGTTTCCTAATGACAAGTCTTTCACATGGCATGCTCCAGACAATCACACAGATTTTTGGCTGGTATCTAAATGTTTTGATAAACAGGGTATTTCTGTTAACATCCTTGCCACTCTCCTTACTGATCATAGAGCTATTAATATTGACATTAAAATTTTTCTCTGATAATGGCATTGGCAGAGCATCCTACTGGAAGCTTAATAGCTCTATAATATGGGAGTATTCTTGCCAAGACGAGGAGAGCTGAAGAAGAAAGTGTTATTACAAAGATCACCTCTCTTGTTCAAAAGCCTGTTGAAAGCTCTGAGGACAAATCTGTTCTGTTTGAGCTACAACACAAGTTGGATGATATGTATAAACTGAAAGCAGCGGGAGCCTTTGTCAGATCTAGGAAGAAGTGGCTAGAGGGTGAACAAAATTCATATTTTTTTCATGTTAGAAAAATACCACAAGTAAATATTAATGGTCTCATCACAGATGATCCCAAATGAATCTCTAACTTTAGTTGCAACTTCTACAGGAATGTATATAGTTCTAAGTATTGTGAGGATTCCTCACCTCTTTTTTTTTTACTCTCTGGGGGATGTGAAATCAATTGGGGAGGCTGAGAGGGAACAGTATGATGACCCTATTATAGCTGAAGAGATCATTTATTCTATTGAACACCTTAAAAATAATAAGTCTCCTGGGACTGATGGTATATCTGCTGAGTTTTACAAAACGTTTTCTCAACAGTTGGCCCCATTTCTGTTGGTCTTTTCTGAAAGCATTGCAAATAATGCTCTCCCTCCCAGTTTGACTCAGTCTGATTACATTAATCCCTAAACCCAAGAAAGACTTGCTTCTGCTCGATAATTGGCATCTAATCTGTCTGCTCAATAACAAACACAAAATATTACCCTCCAATACTGAAGGCAGGATTGGAATCAATTATAGAAGAGGCCCAATCTGTCTTCATGAGAAATAGACACATCTAATAATATCCGACTGGTATTAGACCTTTATAGCCTATTCTGATCTAATCTTCAAAGATAGTTTTATTGTCTTCTTAGACTTTTATAAAGCCTTCAATACGGTGGAAGATGAGTTTCTATTTCTCTCCCTTGAGAAATTTGGTTTTGGGGAATTCTTATGTAGTACTATTAACTATTTTTATATAAATGGGAACAGTTCCATTAAATTAAAACATGGCACTTCTCCTAGATTTGATTTGAAAAGAGGAATTAGGCAAGGTCGCCCAATTTCACCTTACCTCTTCCTGCTTGCAACCTAACTTCTTACAAGTTTTGTTAAATCCAGCAATTATAAAAGGGATCTCTATTGATAATGCATGGCCCCACGATGCAAGGATCTGTACACAATTCCTGGAAGCTGAACATGTCCCAGTTCTTCCATGGCCTGTATACTCACCAGATGTGTCACCCGTTGAGCAGGTTTGGGATGCTCTGGATCGACGTGTACGACAGCGTGTTCCAGTTCCTGCCAATATCCAGAAACTTCACACTGCCATTTGAAGAGGAGTGGGACAACATTCCACAATCAACAGCCTGATCAGGTGTTTGAATTTTAGCAACCAGGAAATGCCGCCGCGATTTCTGCATAGTGCTTCTTTAAACGATCGACTGCGTACTCGTTATGCCGATTTGTTAAAAACATTTGTTTGTTGCAACAAACCGTTTACTCCAGACGGAAGACATTTTGCAACAACAATAGTTTATTGGACAAATTTAGGTAGGTCCCTGTGTTTTTCCGTTTCGTTCTTAAACGGTTTCCGTTGCAAGAGGTAATGAATATTCCCCAGGCCTGTGCCTACACAACTACAGAGAAGGGACATCACAGCTAATGGACTATCAATACATTTAAGTGGAAAGCTTTTTGATCAATTTGACACGCAGTACATTTGGGAATGGCCCCACAAACATTCTGTAAAAAGAGAAACGAAATTTAACTGGTTAAGAACTTTTCCCATCCACACAAATGTATCTGGAGCAACAAAACCGAACACAAAAACTACTATGGTTGGTGTTAAATTAAAATACTTATGTCACACCTAGATCAAAAATATACTGACATTTTTATTTTTTCAAATCAAAATGTTATTTGTCGCACACATATTTAGCAGATGTTATTACGGGTGTAGCGAAATGCTTGTGTTTCTAGCTTCAACAGTGCATTGGTATCGAACAATACGCACATCTAAAAATAAAATTATGGAATTAAGAAATACATACATATTAGATCAAGCAATGTTGGCGTGGCATTGACTAAAATACAGTAGAATAGAATACAGTATATACATATGAGATCAGTGAAGCTGTATGTAAACATTATTTAAACATTAATAATGGAACACTAGTCACTTTAGTAAAGTGGCCAGTAATTCCAAGTCTATGAATATGGGGCAGCAGCCTCTAAAGATGCAGGGTTGCGTAACGGGTTGGAAGCCAGATAGTGATGGCTATTTAAGTCTGATGGCCTTAAGATAGAAGCTGTTATTCAGTCTCTCGGTCCCAGCTTTGATGCACTTGTACTGACCTTTCCTTCTGGATGATAGTGGGGTGAACAGGCCGTGGCTCGGGTGGTTGTTGTCCTTGATCTTTTTGGCCTTCCTTTAACATCGGGTGTTCACTCTGCTATCATCCAGAAGGTGAGGTCAGTACAGGTGCATCAAAGCTGGGACCGAGAGCCGACCAGCTCACCCGGTTACGCAACCCTGCTCCTTAGAGGCCCATATACATAGACTTGGAATCACTGGCCACTTTAATAATGGAACACTAGTGTTAGAGAAATTACAAGATTGTTATAACTGTTTATGCATCAAAGCTTTGATGAGTACTCATCTGTGTCTGAGTGAACTGAGAGGAGTCTTTGAAGCGTGGGCTGGCAACTGATTAAGTGATGGCTAGGTAATAAAACCAACAGCCACATTCCATTCTATGATCAGTAGTGCATGTGAGGGACATGTCTCCGGTCTGACTGAGCCTGCATTCCATAGATAAGATGTGGTATGTGTGACTTGAGTCTTTCTTGCTTTCTTGAATTTGCTCAGGATTTGTGGACTGTGAAAAGACCTCTGGTGGCATGTCTGGTGGGGTGTGTGTCAGAGCTGTATAAATGCAACAATGAACAATTTTACAGAGTTACAGTTAATGTAAGGAAGTCAGTCAATTGAAATATGAATTAGCCCTAATCTATGGATTTCACCACTGTGCATATGCATAGCCATGGGTGGGCATACCCACTCGAGAGCCAGGCCCAGCCAATCAGAATGAGTTTTTCCCCACAAAAGGGCTTTATTACAGACAGAAATACTCCTCAGTTTCTTCAGCTGTCCGGGTGGCTGGTCTCAGACGATCCCGCCGTTGAAGAAGCCGGATGTGGAAGTCCTGGGCTGGTGTGGTTACACGTGGTCTGCGGTTTGGAGGCCGGTTGCGACGTACTGCCAAATTCTCTAAAATGACGGAGGCGGCTTATGGTAGAGAAATGAACATTAATTATCTGGAAACAGCTCGGGTAGACATTTCTGCAGTCAGCATGCCAATTGTGCACTCCCTCAACTTGAGACATCTGTGGCATTGTGTTGTTGTCACGTTCGTTGTAGGAAGGAGACCAAGGCGCAGCATGGGTGTCGTTCCACATCTTATTTTAATGTGAAACTTTGCAAGACAAACAATAAACAAAACACAAACTGTGACGACAGAGGTGCTACATGCACTAACTCAAAATAATCTCCCACAAACACAGGTGGGAAAACAACTACTTAAATATGATCCCCAATTAGAGAAAACGATGACCAGCTGCCTCTAATTGGGGATCATCCAAAAAACCCAACATAGAAAAACAGAAACTAGAACCAAACAGAACTAGATACACCCCCCCAGTCACGCCCTGACCTACTCTACCATAGAAAATAAGAGCTCTCTATGGTCTGGACCTGACAATTGTGTGACAAAACGTCACATTTTAGAGTGATCATGCTGTTTAAATCAGCTTCTTGATATGCCACACCTGTCAGGTGAAAAATGCTCACTAACAGGGATGTAAACAAATTTATACACAATTTGAGAGAAATAACCTTTGTGCGTATGGAACATTTCTGGGATCTTATATCAACGCAACACTTTACATGTTGCGATTGGTATTTTTGTTCCGTGTAAAATCAAGAACTTCTCATCCACACCAGTTTTATTTGCAACAGCAAAGTATCTGGAGGAACAAAAGAGGATAACAAATAAAAGCTATGGTGGTGTTAAAATCAAAAATACTTTTCACACATCACTTTCACACACCACAAATCTGGTCTCTGTGAGACATGCAAACGGTGGAACAACTTTTTTGTTTAATACACAGATTGGTTCCCATTCCCAAAGCACTGAAAGCAGCTACACTACATGACCAAAAGTATGTGGACACCTACTCGTCCAACATCTCATTCCAAAATCATGGGCATTAATATGGAATTGGTCCCCCCCTTTGCTGCTACAACAGCCTCCATACTTCTCGGAAAGCTTTCCACTAGATGTTGGAGCATTGCTGCGGGGACTTGCTTCCATTCAGCCACAAGAGCATTAGTGGGGCACTGATGTTGGGCGATTAGGCCTGGCTTGCAGTTGGTGTTCCAAATGATCCCAAAAGGTGTTTGATGGGGTTGAGGTCAGGTCTCTGATCTCGACAAACCATTTCTTTATGAATCTCGCTTTGTGCATGGGGGCATTGTCATGCTGAAACAGGAAAGGCCTTTCCCAAACTGTTGCCACAGTTGGAAGCACAGAATCGTCTAGAATGTCATCAGTGGTGTAAAGTACTTAAGTAGTACCAGGGTATCTGTACTTCTCTATTTTTGACAACTTTTACTTCACTACAGTCCGAAAGAAAATAATGTACTTTTTACTCCATACGTTTTCCCTGACACCCAAAAGTACTCGTTTACATTTTGAATGCTTAACAGGACAGGAAAATTATCCAAGTCACACACTTATCAAGAGAACATCCCTGGTCATCCCTACTGCCTCTGATCTGGCAGACTCACTAAACACGCATGCTTCATTTGTAAATTATTTTCTGAGTGATGGAGTGTGCCACTAGCTATCCGTACATTAAAATAACAAGAAAATGGTGCCGTCTGAATTGCTTAATATAGGGAAATAATTTATACTTTAACCTTTGATAAAGTATATTTTAGCAATTACATTTACTTTTGATACTTAAGTATATTTAACCAATTACTTTTACAATTTTACTCAAGTAGTATTTTACTGGAGGACTTTTACTTGAGTCATTTTCTATTAAGGTATTTTTACTTTTAAAAGATGACGATTGGGTACTTTTCCCACCACTGGTCATCATTGTATGCTGTACCATTAAAGTTCCCCTTCACTGGAACTAAGGGGCCTAGCCCGAACCATGAAAAACAGCCCCAGACCATTAATCCTCCACCACCAAACTTTACAGTTGGCACAATGCATTAGGGCAGATAGCGTTCTCCTGGCATCCGCCAAACCACATTCGTCCGTCGGACTGCCAGATGGTGAAGCGTGATTCATCACTCCAGAGAACGCGTCTCCACTGCTCCAGAGTCAAATGGTGATGAGCTTCACACCACCAGCTGACTCTTGGCATTGCGCATGGTGATCTTAGGCTTGTGTTTAGGCTTGGCATTGTGCATGGTGATCTTAGGCTTGTGTTTTTAAGAATAAATTCTTATTTAAAATGATGGCCTAGGAACAGAGGGTTAACAGCCTTGTTCAGGGGCAGAACAACAGATTTTTACCTTGTCAGCTCGGGGATTCAATCTAGCAACCTTTCTGGCCCAACGCCTAACCACTAGGCTTCCTGCCGCCCACTAGGCTACCTACCTATGGCTGTTCGGCCATGGAAACCCATTTCATGAAGCTCCCGACGAACAGTTCTTGTGCTGTCGTTTGGTACTTGGTAGTGAGTGTTGCAACCGAGGACAGACTTTTTACGCACTTCAGCGGTCCCATTCTGTGCGCTTGTGTGGCCTACCACTTCGCACTGAGCAGTTGTTGCTCCTAAACGTTTCCACTTCACAATAACAGCACTTACAGTTGACTGGGACAGCTCCAGCAGGGCAGACATTTGACCTACTTCTTTGAAAGGTGGCATCCTATGACTGTGCCACATTGAAAGTCACTGTGCTCTTCAGTAAGGCCATTCTATTGCCAATGTTCGTCTATGGAGATTGCATGGCTGTGTGCTCGATTTTATACACCTGTCAGCAATGGGTGTGGCTGAAATGGCCGAATCCACTAATTTGAAGGGGTGTCCACATACTTTTCTATATATAGTGTATATTTAACTCTTACAAAATGTTAGCCATGTAAATACGAACCTCAGCGGAAGAGCTAAAGCGATACTTTCTTTGTTCTCTTCTTAACTCCCATGGATAGTTGCAGGGGGAACGCTGGCATTTAGAATTTGCTCAGTTAAATTAAATACATTTTTGCTCCATGAAGTAATCCAACAATGTATACACCGCCATCTTATTTCTTATCTCATTGATCAGACGGGTCAGGGCAGTAGGTAGCCTAATGGCCGACGAGGTGAAAAAGTTGTCGACATGCCCCTGATAAAGGCACTTATCCAGAGTGACTTACAGGAGCAATTAGGGTTAGAGCTTCTGCTGAATTACGAAATGTAAATATGTCCATGTCATGTGCGTGTCTCAGAAATTAAGCGTTGCTTTGAATGACACCTGTTTCGATCAATGAGAGAAGACAGACTAATTGTTGGATTTTCACAACTCCAACATACCACCTGCAACTTGACGAGTTTTAGACACCAGTGCCTTCAGAGAACAAAGAAGGTGTCGCTAAGTAAAGGTTAGTCAAAAACTTGCTGATTACGGCTAAACACAAGCCTCGTATCACTGATAAAATGGCGCCGGAAGAAATGGCAGCAGTTTTACGGCACCCAACTAATTGTGCTATTATGTGTTTTTTTTTTGCGTTATTTGTAACTTATTTTGTACATAATGTTTCTGCAACCGTATCTTACGGCAAAAAAGAGCTTCTGGATATCAGGACAGCGATCACTCACCTCGGATTAGACAAAGATTTTTTCTTCAACAAGCAAGATGCACAGGACATTCTCCAAACACCCAACAGGGCAAACATCCCCGTTATTTGCAAGAGGAAGCAACGCAGGTACAGAGAACAAAGAGCCGGATGCCTGGTCAGGACCCGGAAAAGGCGAGTGGGAAAGCTGCCGTTACCGTCAATACTACTCGCCAACGTGCAACCATTGGACAATAAACTAGACGAAGTACGATCACGAATATCCTACCAACGGGACATCAAAAACTGTAATATCCTATGTTTCATGGAATCGTGGCTGAATGACGACATGGATATTCAGCTAGTGGGATATACGCTGCACCAGCAAGATAGAACAGCACACTCCGGTAAGACGAGGGGGGGCGGTCTGTGCATATTTGTAAACAGCTGGTGCACGAAATCTAAGGAAGTCTCTAGATTTTGCTCACCTGAAGTAGAGTATATTGTGATAACTCTCTAGGCAAGTAGTGTGGCCTGCAATTTTTCAGCTATACTTTTCGTGGCTGTTTATTTACCACCACAGACAGATGCTGGCACTAAGACCGCACTCAGTCAGCTGTATAAGGAAATAAGCAAACAGGAAACCACCCAGAGCCGGCGCTCCTAGTGGCCGGAGACTTTAATGCAGGGAAACGTAAATCAGTTCTACCAAATTTCCATCAACATGTTAAATGTGCAACCAGAGGGAAAGAAATTCTAGATCACCTGTACTCCACACACAGAGATGCGTACAAAGCTCTCCCTCGCCCTCCATTTGGTAAATCCGGCCACAACTCTATCCTCCTGATTCCTGCTTACAAGCAAAAATTAAAGCAGGAAGCACCAGTGACTCGGTCTATACAAAACGTGGTCAGATGAAACAGATACTAAACTACAGGACTGTTTTGCTATCACAGACTGGAACATGTTCCGGGATTCTTCCGATGGCATTGAGGAGTACACCACATCAGTCACTGGCTTTATCAATAAGTGCATCGTCCCCACAGTGACTGCACATACATACCCCAACCAGAAGCTATGGATTATAGGCAACATTCGCACTGAGCTAAAGGGTAGAGCTGCCGCTTTCAAGGTGCGGGACTCTAACCCAGAAGCTTACAAGAAATCCTGCTATGCCCTGCGACGAACCATCAAACAGGCAAAGCGTCAATTCACAGCTAAGATTGAATCATACTACATCAGCTCCGACGCTCGTCTTATTTGGCAGGGCTTGCAAACTATTACAGACTACAAAGGGAAGCACAGCCGCGAGCTGCCCAGTGACCCGTCCTACCCGACGAGCTAAATCACTTCTATGCTCTCTTCAAGGCAAGCAACACTGAGGCATGCATGAGAGCATCAACTGTTCCGGACGACTGTGTGATCACGCTCTCCGTAGCCGACGTGAGTAAGACCTTTAAACAGGTCAACATACACAAGGCTGCGGGGCCAGACGGATAACCAGGACGTGTGCTCCGGGCATGTGCTGACCAACTGGCAGGTGTCTTCACTGATATTTTCAACATGTCCCTGATTGAGTCTGTAATACCAACATGTTTCAAGCAGACCACCATAGTCCCTGTGCACAAGAACAAAGGCAACCAGGCTAAATGACTACAGACCCGTAGCACTCACGTCCGTAGCCATGAAGTGCTTTGAAAGGCTGGTAATGGCTCACATCAACACCATTATCCCAGAAACCCTAGACCCACTCCAATTTGCATACCGCCCAAACAGATCCACAGATGATGCAATCTCTATTGCACTCCACACTGCCCTTTCCCACCTGGACAAAAGGAACACATGTGAGGATGCTATTCATTGACTACAGCTCAGCGTTCAACACCATAGTACCCTCAAAGCTCATCACTAAGCTAAGGATCCTGGGACTAAACACCTCCCTCTGCAACTGGATCCTGGACTTCCTGACGGGCCGCACCCAGGTGGTGAGGGTAGCCAGCAACACATCTGCCACGCTGATCCTCAACACTGGAGCTCCCCAGAGGTGCGTGCTCAGTCCCCTCCTGTACTCCCTGTTTACCCATGACTGCATGGCCAGGCACGACTCCAACACCATCATTAAGTCTGCAGACGACACAACAGTGGTAGGCCTGATCACTGACAACGACGAGACAGCCTATAGGGAGGAGGTCAGAGACCTGGGCGGGTGGTGCCAGAATAACAACCTATCCCTCAACGTAACCAAGACTAAGGAGATGATTGTGGACTACAGGAAAAGGAGGACCGAGCGCGCCCCCATTCTCATCGATGGGGCTGTAGTGGAGCAGGTAAAGAGCTTCAAGTTCCTTGGTGTCCACATCACCAACAAACTAGAATGGTCCAAACACACCAAGACAGTCGTGAAGAGGGCACAACAAAGCCTATTCCCCCTCAGGAAACTAAAAAGATTTGGCTTGGGTCGTGAGATCCTCAAAAGGTTCTAAAGCTGCAACATCGAGAGCATCCTGACTGGTTGCATCACTGCCTGGTACGGCAATTGCTCGGCCTCTGACCGCAAGGCACTAGAGGGTAGTGCGTACGGCCCAGTACATCACTGGGGCTAAGCTGCCTGCCATCCAGGACCTCTACACCAGGCAGTGTCAGAGGAAGGCCGGTCTATGTCAGACAATGATTCATCTTACCATGAGAACACAATTTGAAATCTAATCCAAGTCAGAATCTGAAAGCGTCCCCTTTCCTCAGAATACATTTTTCCCCCTCTTTGTATTTTTCTTCTTTACGGTTTGCTCGGTTGAGACCTGTTAATTGTTGTGCAGACTGGTGTGCTCCTTCTAGGGGGGCTGAGGCTAACGAGGTAGTACAGTGAGGGGAAAAAAGTATTTGATCCCCTGCTGATTTTGTACATTTGCCCACTGACAAAGAAATGATCAGTCTATAATTTTAATGGTAAGTTTATTTGAACAGTGAGAAACAATAACAACAAAAAGTCCAGAAAAACGCATGTCAAAAATGTTATAAATTGATTTGCATTTTAATGAGGGAAATAAGTATTTGACCCCTCTGCAAAACATGACTAAGTACTTGGTGGCAAAACCCTTGTTGGCAATCACAGAGGTCAGATGTTTCTTGTAGTTGGCCACCAGGTTTGCACACATCTCAGGAGAGATATACTTGGGTAATATACTTATGTGCACAAGCACAAAACACCACACTGTAACTTTAGTCCCGAGCGAATCTGCCACGGCAGTAATTTTTACATGACAGGAGTGTAACAATTCCAGACAGAAAAACCTAAATGTTTTTCAAAAATCTAATTTGTATTCAGGACAAAAAAGTTAATTGCTTTGCCACATTTTTCAGTATTACTTTAGTGCCTTGTTGCAAACCGGATGCATATTTTTGTACTTCCTTTTCACTCTGTAATTTAGGTTAGTATTGTGGAGTAACTACAATGATGTTGATCCAGCCTCAGTTTTCTCCTGTCACAGCCATTAATCTCTGTAACCGTTGCCCATATGGTGAAATCCCTGAGCGGTTTCCTTCCTCTCCGGCAACTGAGTTAGGAAGGACGCCTGCATCTTTGTAATGACTGGGTGTATTGATACACCATCCAAAGTGTAATTAATAACTTCACCTTAAAAGGGATATTCAATGTTTAATATTTTTATTTTGACCCATCTACCAATAGGCGCCCTTCTTTGTGAGGCATTGGAAAACCTCCATGGTCGTTGTGGTTGAATCGGTGTTTGAAATTCACTGCTCGACTGAGGGACCTTACAAATAATTTTGTGTGTGGGGTACAGAGATACTTACTGTTGCCATAAAGTGGTCGAATACATTTCAGCTTTATTTTTTATTAATTTGTAAAATAAATTATAAAATAATTTCATTTGTGTAAGCCAGTGACCAAAAAAAATCTGAATTTAATCAATTTTAAATTCAGGCTGTAACATCAAAGTGTGGAAAAAGTTGGTGAGAATACTTTACATTTACATTACATTTTACATTTAAGTCATTTAGCAGACGCTCTTATCCAGAGCGACTTACAAATTGGTGCATTCACCTTATGATATTCTTATGACTTATACCTTATGACTGTCTTTAGGCACTGTATCTAATTCATTGGCCAGTTTATTAGGTACTCCAATCTAGCACCGGGTCAGGCCCCCTTTGCCTCGAGAACAGCCTGACTTCTTCAGGGCATGAAAACATTGCTCAATTAGTATCAAGGGACCTAACATGTGCCAGGAAAATATTCCCCACACCATTACACCACCACCAGCCTGTTCCATTGCCACCAGACAGAATGGGGCCATGGACTCATGCTGCTTACGCCAAACCCTAACTCTGCTTTCAGCATGACGCAACAGGAACCGGGATTCTCGGTAAACCCTAGACGTTGTGCGTGAAAAGCTCAGGAAGCCGGCCGTTTGAGATACTGGAATCGGCATGCCTCCCACCAACAATCATACCACTCTGTCACTTAGGTCACTCTTTTTGAGCCCATTCTAATGTTCCATCAAACAGTAACTGAATGCCTGCTTTATACTGTACAGCAAGCCACAGCCACATGACTCAGTCTGTTGGAGCTAACCATTTTTGCGAACCTAATAAACTGGCCACTGGGTGTACATAATGTCCTAGCCTACCTCTTTCAGGTAATACATTCAATGCAGTATTAGCCTTTATATTTAGCTAATGAATGACGGGTTAATATGCATAAGCTTCTAACTTATAGCCTCTGCATTGTTCTCTTGCACAAAATGCAGCTGCTCTCCCCTGGCCTCTCCTTTTAGCTGTTGTGGCATCCCAGGAAAAGCTAGATTAGAATAACTTGTTTTGCATTTATTATACTAATAGACTATACGAAGAGGGATGCAAGCTTGCTCTTGTTGGTTGAATGTTAAATACAGCAGCCAAAATAATCTTAATGATTTGAAAAATGAGTGTGCAATGGTGATAGCAGTTATTTATTCAGACCATAACCATTCAATATTCGTGAAGAGATTACTCTAGTCCTATATTATTCTAGCATGTCATTACAATGAAGATAAGGACTAAACTTATTTAATTTAACTGTTGAAAGCGAGGAAGGAATGAGGCTACAATACGCACGTCGAACACAGGAAATATTATCAAAAAGGTCATGCGTCAGGCTACTAAGTCTAAATATGTAAACCAGGCCCAAAATATAGTTCGCTAGCCTATAATTGTAACTTTGTAGGCCGCATAGCCTACACCAGCATTGCGTGTTCTCTCCCAGCTTCATGGTTTGAATGAGGTGCGTAATTCCATACAATATACAGTACAGCACGGATGGGAAATGTGGCCCGCGGCCCCCCTCTTTTAGGCCCGCGGATCAAATTACATTTCCAAAAACCAAAAACTGAACCTACTGTTGAGTAAGAATAGTAGAATACACAAGGTGCAATTTCGAAATGTGGTAGTACATAAGCAGTTTCTGTTAAGTCAGTCATTGACAGTTGCTCATGTCAGCTAATATTTTTTAGATTTGGTTAGCCAAAGCTGCCAGCTATAGAAACTTGTTGTAATCATGGTCAAAGTACCGACCTTGGGCCCCCCCATTGATCATCAGATATCATTAAAAACGGCAAACATTTATCTCCACCCTTTGGCAAAATGTATAGAATTGCAGGATACTTTGCTATAAAACTGATAATTTCACTCCACCCTATGGCAAAATGTGAGAATGCAGCAAACTTGCTTTAAAACAGCAACATTTTCTCTACGCACCATGCCAAAATGTGTAGAATTGCACATAAATAACTCACACTACCGTTCAAATGTTTGGGGTCACTTAGAAATGTCCTTTTTGAAAGAAAAGCAAATTCTTTGTCCATTGAAATAGATCAGAAATACAGTGTAGACATTGTTAATGTTGTAAATTACTATTGTAGCTGGAAAAGGCTGATTTTATTTTATTTTTTAAATTATGGAATATCTACATCGGCGTACAGAATACCATTATCAGTAACCATCACTCCTGTGTTCCAATGGCACGTTGTTAGCTAATCCAAGTTAATCATTTTAAAAGGCTAATTGATCAATTGAAAACCCGTTTGCAATTATGTTAGCACAGCTGAAAACTGTTCTAATTAAAGAAGCAATAAACTGGCCTTCTTTAGACTAGTTGAGTATCTGGAGCATCAGCATTTGTGGGTTCGATCGTATCAAATCACACACAATCAATTGTGTTCTCATGGTAAGATTAATCATTGTCTGACATAGACCGCCCCCCCCCGTTCCTTGAGCCGGTTCCTCTTTAAAGGTGCTAGTAATCTTCTCTTGAATCCATATCACACATGTTAGCTGATGAAATCAAATGGCCATTAGCTAATTAATTTAATTCGCTTGCGATGGCCAAATCAAAGTTTATTTGTCATGTGCGCCGAATACAACAGGTGTAGACCTTACAGTGAAATGCTTACTTACAGGCTCTAACCAATAGTGCAAAAAAGGTATTAGGTGAACAATAGGTAGGTAAAGAAATAAAACAACAGTAAAAAGACAGTCTATATACAGTAGCGAGGCTACATACAGACACCGGTTAGTCAGGCTGATTGAGGTACTATGTACATGTAGATATGGTTAAAGTGACTATGCATATATGATGAGCAGAGAGTAGCAGTAGTGTAAAAGAGGGGTTGGCAGGTGGTGGGTGGCGGGACACAATGCAGATAGCCCGGTTAGCCAATGTGCGGGAGCACTGGTTGGTCGGCCCAATTGAGGTAGTATGTAGATTAATGTATAGTTAAAGTGACTATGCATATATGATAAACAGAGAATAGCAGCAGCGTCAAAAAAGGGTGTTTGGGGGGGGACGGGGTTTGGGCACACAATGCAAATAGTCCGGGTAGCCATTTGATTACCTGTTCAGGAGTCTTATGGCTTGGGGGTAAAAACTGTTGAGAAGCCTTTTTGTCCTAGACTTGGCACTCCGGTACCGCTTTCCATGCGGTAGTAGAGAACAGTCTATGACTGGGGTGGCTGGGGTCTTTTACAATTTTTAGGGCCTTCCACTGACACCGCCTGGTGTAGAGGTCCTGGATGGCAGGCAGCTTAGCCCCAGTGATGTACTGGGCCGTACGCACTACTCTCTGTTTATGTCTCTGTGTCCTGTATGAAGGAAGTTAAAGGTACTTTTGCGAGCCAATGCAAACTAGTGTTACCCATAAACTTCCAGTCATTGCGTTATCTAGAAGCATGCTAGTCCCGAAGTATCCCTTTAATGTAGTATCCCTTTAATCCAGACATTAATATGCTTTAGAATGACACTTGATTTTGGTGGGCGATACAGGGTTACCTGGGAGAATAGGTATTTATTATTGGGATGGAACATTTGTAAAATACTGGGAAATTATTCAACCCTAGTCCGAATAGGGCTATTGACTTATGTTACTCCAATATGTGGCTGTATCTTTTAAGGGGTGCGTTGTTTTTATACCTGTTCAGGCGGGCGACAAAGCCCATTACTGATCTGTTCTTCTTGCTGGAGTTGTGATGCACGTTCACGGCAATCAGATGTTTCTGTTTAAACGTAGAGCAAAGATGGATGTTAACAATACTACACTATAACAACAACAACAAAAAAAGACAATAGCCATCAGGCAACTAACGGTCATCATGTTTGTGGCCAGCAAACCTCTCCTGCTCATCCATAATGCTATTGTCAACCGTCATTTAACTTCAGGCTAAATTATTCAAATCAGAGCCCCAGTCTTCCTCTGCTTCCAGTCACGACTGTGTCAAAACAGTGTGCTCTGACTGCAACCTGAAGCTTGCTGCCTTATGGCAGCGTCATCCTGGTCACATCACTCCTCTGCTCCAGCCTCCCAAAGGGTAACATGAGGCGCCCCACCTTCACCAGAACTGTTAAGTGGCAGGCACATTTTAAAATAGCTGACTTCACAAAAATAACAAAACAAATCCCCTTACATATTCAGACTGCATACTGAAAATGTAATACAGCAAAATTACACTCTACTTGTTTTATATCATCCCATTCGCATGTCACTATGGGTCAATGTTTGTTGTCCACTAGAAAGTAAGGTATTTGTGCGGCAGAAACATTTTGGTTGAATGCATTCAGTTGTGCAACTAACTAGATATCCCCTTTCTTTATGTTATACAAAGCTTTAATTCTGACTTGCATGTCTCTCTGGATTCATCAACCCACTGTCTCCATCTGGTGGACACAATACATATCTACACCCAAACTTGAAACAGTCAACATCAGCCCTTTATTTAACTAGGCAAATCAGTTAAGAACAAATTCTTATTTACAATGACGGCCCCTGTTGGGGATACCCCTTCCCGTTCGGATCCCGTTAACGGGATTGCTTGACAAGATACAACGCGCGAAATTCAAAACAGAATAAATCGAATAATTTAAATTTCTCAAACAATCAACTATCTTACACCCTTTGAAAGATAAACATCTCCTTAATCTAACCACGTTGTCCGATTTCAAAAAGGCTTTACGGCGAAAGCATAAAGTTAGATTATGTTAGGACAGTACATTGACAAAACATTACACACAGCTATTTTCAATGCAAAGACAGGCGTCACCAAAAGCAGAAAACCAGCTAAAATTATGCACTAACCTTTGACAATCTTCATCAGATGACACTCCTAGGACATTATGTTAGACAATACATGCATTTTTTGTTCTATCAAGTTCATATTTATATCCAAAAACAGCATTTTACAGTGGCGGTGAAATTCAGAAGATATTTCCCCTCAAATGCTGCCGGTGAATCAGCGCTACAATTTACAAAATTACTATTCGAAAACACTGGTAAATTATAATATTGTCATTCAAAGAATTATAGATTAACATCTCGTAAATGCAACCGCATTGCCAGATTTCAAAATAACTTTACTGGGAAATCATACTTTGCAATAAACGAGGTGCTATGCTCAGACAAATAGGCTAGGCGATACAGGTTAGCGCCATCTTGGAACCATCTAAAATCAAATATACTATTGTAAATATTCACTTACCTTTGATTATCTTCATCAGAAGGCACTTCCAGGAATCCCAGGTCCACAACAAATGTAGTTTTGTTCGAAAGTTAATAATTTATGTCCCAATAGCTCCTTCTTGTTAGCGCGTTCTGTAGGCTACTCAAAATGTACCGAAGCGCGCAGGACTTGTCGCCACGAAAGAGCAAAAAAAAAATATTTACGTTCGTTCAAACATGTCAAACGTTGTATAGCATAAGTCTTTAGGGCCTTTTTCAAACAGAACTTCAATAATATTCAAGGCGGACGATTGCATTGTCTTATAAAACGTTTCGGAAAGAAAGGGTCCCCACACGCATGCGCGTCATAGTAGACATGGCCATCCGCCTGTGACCTAGTTTACAGCCTTCTCGTTCGGTCAGTTTTTACAGGAGAACACTCAAACCACTTTGTAAAGACTGTTGACATCTAGTGGAAGCCTTGGGAAGTGAAAATGAATCCTAACTCACTGTGTGTTTCAATGGCAAAGGCTTGAAGTGATTCCACACATCAGATTTCCACTTCCTGTTAGGATTTGTCTCAGGGTTTTGACTGCCATATGAGTTCTGTTATACTCACAGACACCATTCAAACAGTTTTAGAAACTTTAGAGTTTTCTATCCAAATCTACTAATTATATGCATATTCTAGTTACTGGGCAGGAGTAGTAACCAGATTAAATCGGGTACGTTTTTTTATCCGGCCGTGCAAATACTGCCCCCTATCCCCAACAATGACGGCCTACCCCAGCCAAACCCGGACGACGCTGGGCCAATTGTGCGCCGTCCTGTGACTCCTAATCACGGCCGGTTGTGATACAGCCTGGAATCGAAACAGGGACTGTAGTGACGCCTCTTGCACTGAGATGCAGTGCCTTAGACGGCTGCACCACTCAGGAGTCCTACTTTACCAGTAAAGAATATAATGCCTAACAGAGGGATGTTCACAGTCCACAGTTCTCCCCCCAGTTTGCAGTTCATCTGTAGCAGGATTTTCTGGGCATCGCTTCTCAGCTTTTGGGGCTGGGAGATGGCCCGGATGTTGATGGCCTACAAAGCCGAAGAGACTTTTATTCAACTTTTAAATGTATTTTAGATTAACATTTGCGTTAGGCTAAACAAGCAATTGAAACCTTTGTGTGGTCATGAAAACCTGGACATTTTGTGAACATCTGGTTCCTAAATAATGGTTCCTTGCCTTTTCCCCTGAACCCTTCAGTATTCTGATAGGACCTGAGGTGAAGGCTAAGCAAAATAGTGCTAGCTCCCATCCTGTTATTTACTTTTGCTTATTGTGTGTTGCCGAGTAGACTATCCTGACTAAATTAAGATGAATAGTCTGGAGATGTGGCCGTATCAACCTAGGAGGGCACTGGACTCTGGATGCAGTAGAGCTTCTTGATGGCGCAGTAGAGCTACTTGATGGCGCAGTAGAGCTTCTTGATGGCGCAGTAGAGCTTCTTGATGGCGCAGTAGAGCTTCTTGATGGCGCAGTAGAGCTTCTTGATGGCGCAGTAGAGCTTCTTGATGGCGCAGTAGAGCTTCTTGATGGCGCAGTAGAGCTTCTTGATGGCGCAGTAGAGCTTCTTGATGGCGCAGTAGAGCTTCTTGATGGCGCAGTCGTCTCTGTTGCCTGTCATGATGCACACCACCAACTGCACTTTGGGCTGAACTTTTTTTTAACAAAAAAATGTTCAAATGTGTTTAGAGGCGATAGTGACATGTCCTGCCTCACTGGTGAGCTGGGAATGGATGCTCTTGACATAGGTCTCAATGCGGTCGTCCTTCAGCTCCACGCGGATGGGCTGGTCCAGCCTCAGGCCCATTGGCCCGGCCACCATCCCAAATCCGGACACTAGCTCCTCTGCCTGCTTAGCAAAGCAGGTAGAATATGGCCCAGCAGTTCATGGGGATCTGATAGACAAACAGAACAGGTCAGAGGAGAATAGAGCAGTCAGTAAAGAGAAAGGGTGAATCTGAAATGACATTCCCTATGTAATGGACTATTTTTGTCCAAAGCCAGGCTGATTTCAGGGCATAAATATCCGTAATCAACCCCAAAACAGACTGCAGTACAGACTAGGGTTGGGCATGTAGGCAGACGAGTCACAGGAAGGACACTATAGAGGACTGTAGTTCCACACATTGTTTATGATTTGGTGCTTAGGCTATATGTAAATCTTACTTAAATTGGTTATGGCTTTGGTAACAATCTCATTAAGTCCCTGTTAATAGTTAGGCCTAGTTATTTTTTTCTTGGTAAAGGAAACTAACAGAGTACACAACAGCGGCCCAGCGCAGAGCTCACAGCCTACCTCAATGAAGATGCCATCGGAGGAGACTATAACCTACTGGCAAGGTGGAGCAGAAATTGGCGCTTTCCAGTCAAGGCCAACGTCGCCCAAAAAAGACCTGTATATCTGTGCAACAAGCACTCAGTCTGAACATGTTTTCAGTAAAGCAGGCAATATTGGCACTCTACTCCAAAGACTTCTTAAACCAGAAAAGGTGAACATGCTGTTTTTTCTTGCCATAAACCTTTAGGTAGGCCTAAGACAACAATAACTAGACCCAATTGCTGTGTATTGATATTCTTTTGTCCCTTTAGGGCACCTGTAACTCCCCCTTGTTTACCTACTTTGAAATGCTTGGAATGTTCTTCCTGTGAAATGCATTAATCAATGCCCACGTTAAATTTCTACTCCTGTCTCATGTCCTGTCCTTGTATTAGTTGTATAAGTAATACAGTGTGCTATACAACACCAATGGTTCCTAATTGCTCTTTTTTATTTAAATGTTAAAAAATGTAGCCTACATTCAAATCATCCATATTGGAATTTACAAGACCCATATGTATTGGGTGCATTACACATTAGGGTGTCAACCCACGATGCTCAGAATGACAGACCATTACATTTCAATTATGGTAATGCTTCTTAACAGAACATGAAACTCCTGTAATGAAACATCCAATAAAACATCATTTTCAAACATTTGCCAAAATGCAATTTGTGGGAAAACACCATTCTAACCAGCATACCTGATAGAGATGAAAATCTGTCACATGTAGAATCTCTGTTAGAAATGTAGGAAGAGGGGGAATCTAAAGATGCAACAACTAGGATGTGTTGCTAATATGGATTGTGCCTTTGGCTTCTGGACAACGAAAGAAAGTTGATATGAAAACCAATAGAACAGGAGAGAAATGGCAGTGGTGGGTTCAATAGGTTAGTAAATGAGAAAACAACCATATGCCAAAATTATATAATTACTCCCGTCTATACCGAAATAAAATACTTCAAGAAAGCATTACTTAGCCACAAAGGAATCGAGGATCATTAGCTTCTTTAAAAAAAATAGCTGTGGATTGTTTCAAATCACAAGCTTGTAGGCCTATGCCTATTTGGGAAGCCCGCAATTTGGGCAGTGAGCGTGGCAATAAGCCTAGCTGATTGTTGAGTTGCGGCTGTCAGTGAAAAGCATCTAAAATGTGTGAAGATAATGCATCTTGAGTATAATCTAAAATGTTGAGACAAGGTGAGGGGTGTGGTGAAGATATAGGCGAGTCTCTCTCCAGAATTGCTCAGCTGTCTCTCAAATTCTTGCGCATTCATTGTTTCATTAAGTTAATTGTTTGCGCTTTGATTTTTTTAAAATCAATTTCCCATTACATACTGTATGCCACCAGTAATAAATGTACCGTTAATCCCATGTAATTTGGTTACGTAGATTTATGTTAATGCATGTATTAATAATTTACCGTTCTCATTCTCGGATTGTAAACGTTGTTTGCAGAGTTCACAACCTGCTACATGTAACAGTCCCTCTCTTCGCCCCAACCTGGGCTCGAACCAGGGACCCTTGCACACATCAACAACTGACACCCCACGAAGCATCGTTACCCATCGGGCCACAAAAGCCGCGGGCCTTGCAACGCAAGGGGAAACCCTACTTCAAGTCTCAGAGTGAGTGACGTCACTGATTGAAACATTGATTGAAACGCTATTAGCACGCACCACCGCTAACTAACCAGCCATTTCACATCGGTTACATACACTTGGGAGAAACAAGTTGTGGTTCTTTTCATAACCATCATTTATAAGATGTGTCTGGTTTCTATGTCCTGATAATGTTGAGGGAGCGCGCACGCCTGAGCACGCATAGAAGTACCTGGCCTGCTGCGCGAAAATGTAGAAGTGTTTTTACATCCATTGTGAATAATAAAGTAAAACTATAGTTCCTCATAGTAAGCTATTTGAAAAACCTTTCCAATAATCACCAATCGTAGGTGTGAAAGAGCAATGGAAGTGATTGGCCTTTTATAAACTGGGTGGTTCGAGCCCTGAAAGCTGATTGGCTGACAGCTGTGGTATATCACACCATATACTACGGTATTACTTTTTTTTACTGCTCTAATTACGTTAGTAACCAGTTTATAATAGCAATAAGGCACCTCTGGGGCTTGTGGTATATGGCCAATATACCACGGCTAAGGATTGTGTCCAGGCACTCCGCAATGCATTGTGCATAAGAACAGCCCTTAGCCGTGGTATATTGGCCATACACCACACCCCCCCGTGCCTTATTGCTTAAATAGGCCATGAGTTCCATGCGTCCATTTCTTTAGCCACCAATGGATCACAGTGCATCAATGTGTCCATATGGCAGAGGCAGGTGATCTCACATTAGTGGACATTTAACTTTAAGATTATCATTTTAACTCAGATTTTTATGATTGAGAAATTAAAACGTTATTATTGAAATGAAACTTTTATCTCCAGGTAATAGGCCAAACAGAAACCCTGCTGACACATATTTACTGAAAATGTAGGCTATGACCATCGTTTGTGGCATCACGATCAATGATGGCTGTCAATTATCGTCGCTAAAGGATGCAATCATAATGTTGCCCAAGCTATAGTAAAAAGCTATAGTAAGCTAGTCATTCCCCTGACATCTGTGGGCTGTACTTGACCCTTTGACCCGGTGACTCACACAGCTGATTGAAGCATCCCTGACAACCTCCCTGGACCAGCTGACATCAGCTCCGGTGACAAAGGATGCTGACTGCAGACAGATGGTCTCCAGGGGAAGAATTCTTCCTGTAATCTAGATGAACCAACAGAATAGTTCATAGTACTTTTTATAGTTACACAAAGAAAGGTATGTGAGCCTGTATGCATGAAACATCTCAAGGGGGGGTGGGGGAAAAAAAGTCCTTTTACAAGTGCTTGTAAAACTGGAGAGTAGTGGATACATACTCTGACCTCAATCAAAGTAGTAAGAGCACGTTAAATATTCTTTACCCTTGAGTCCATTTAACTCGGCAGTAATTTTAGAAGACTTGAACTATTCTAACCCATTAGGAGCTGCCAGCTGGTCACTGACAAATGTTTATCAACTGAGATTTACTCTTGGGAATGTATTTTATTACTCAACTTTTAAAAGCAGCTTTGATCCAATTTATGACATCCTCTTGTGGTTAAACGTTGAAGGAAAAGCCGTTTGTTCTAAGTTATTTTTCGAAAGCTAAACTCAGCTTCAACGTGGCCCCTGGGAGCTGTGTTGGTAGGCTTTCTGCATACAGGACGAGCCTAATAAACCTAAACATAGCGATTGTAGAGCCCGACCGATATGGATTTTTGGGTCCGATTAGCGATTTTAGGGAGGCAAAAGTCACCTATTACCAATATGCTTTTTTTTTTTTGAGGTGGAATTAAAAATCATACCTTTTCTTTTCACATTGTGCCTCAAAGGATTAACTGATACTCCAAATTTATGATTTCTTAACTAAATATTAAAATTTAAGAACATTTTATTTGTGGTTTACATGATCACCACCAAAAAGCATCTATATCCTCTATAAATAAAAAAATACCTTCTTAGGTAGAACTTACAGATTTGTCTATGGCAGTAGATAAGAATGCAGAAGTGTTTGTGCTGAAGCACTACAAGCACACTAATAAACAAGGGCTGAATGAATTAAACTTAGTCTCAAAGTAAATCTGAAACTGCACTTTTTATTAAAACACACATCACGACAAGAGAGACAACACTACATAACGAGAGGCCTAAGACAACAACATAGCATGGCAGCAACACATGACAACATGGTCGCAGCACAAAACATGGTCAAAACATTATTGGGCACAGACAACATCACAAAGGGCAAGAAGGTAGAGACAACAATACATCACGCGAAGCAGCCACAACTGTCAGGGATGTGTGTGCTTTGGAGACCTTTAACAGAATGTGACTGGCAGAACAGGTGTTGTATGTGGAGGATGAGGGCTGCAGTAGATAGCTTAGATAAGGAGGACTGAGGCCTAAGAGGTTTCTATAAATAAGCATCAACCAGTGGGTCTTGCGACGGGTATACAGAGATGACCAATTTACAGGGGAGTATAGAGTGCAGTGATGGCCGAAAGGTAAAGAACATCTAGCCGCTCGAGAGCACCCTTACCCGCTGATCTATAAATTACTTCTCCGTAATCTAGCATGGGTAGGATGGTCATCTGAATCAGTGTTAGTTTGGCAGCTGGGGTGAAAGAGGAGCGATTATGATAGAGGAAACCAAGTCTAGATTTAACTTTAGCCTGCAGCTTTGATATGTGCTGAGAGAAGGACAGTGTACCGTCTAGCCATACTCCCAAGTACTTGTATGAGGTGACTACTTCAAGCTCTAAACCCTCAGTGGTAGTAATCACACCTGTGGGGAGAGGGGCATTCTTCTTACCAAAGCATATGACCTTTGTTTTGGAGGTGTTCAAGGTTAAGGGCAGAGAAAGCTTGTTGGACACTAAGAAAGCTTTGTTGTAGAGCGTTTAACACCCTCAGCCTGTACACTACATTGCTTTACAACAGTCAAATGTCATGTAATGAAACAATTTATGACAACCGTGCAATGAGAGCTTGTTCAGAGATCATTTTGAGGAGATTGTAAACTCTATTGGAATCGTTCCCATTGTGTATGTTCCCATGCGTCGTCAATGGACCGCGTGGTGCATTCTGGGCGATTCTAGGACAAGAAGAGCTGTCCTTCAAGGAATGTATGGGAGTTAATTGTGCGCTAGCTCAAAAAAACCAACATTGGCAGGAATTTCGTCAACAAGTAAAACGCAAATATATTCAGAGATTTGAGAATTAACTTGTTCTCTGTAATATCACATAGCTTTGAAATTGTTACATTAGGTACTTTCATGGAAAATAGGCTGGTTTCTCGACTCATACCCTGATTTTGAGGGATTGCTTGACGATAAGCTTAGCAACCGCGTGACTCAGCATGACAACACGATTGGCCGACAGTCTGCTGAGTAAGGCGTTCCTTCATTCATTGTCCAATGGGATTCCTATCTCCTCGTTTCTCCCATCTCTGGCTTGTTATCACATGTCTGTTATTACAAGCACATGCTAGCTGTTCATTATAAAAATGTTTTTTACTGAAACTAATGGAAATTACACGTATTCAATTAAATCTATTGGCTATATATTTCAACTGCAAATGGCACGCGCTGATGACTGAACTTTAATGCAGGAAATGCTTGTCACTGGTTTTAGTCACATTTTAATTTAGGTAGCTAGCAAACTTATGAATGAAGCGCGTGGTCAGAATGATAGATCTGCGCTAACTAAGCCCACTAACATAATAGGCCTAGACAGTAACAGTTATGTTTGTATGAATGATGAGTCAGTGTTGACTTTGGCGCCAGTCCAGTGTTTGCGCAATATGTAGCACAGATTGCTTACTAGCTAGGCTAACTACCTTTCTGGCTAGATAGAGCTTAATTACATTGCTGGTTAGCTAGCGTTAACCAAGTGAGCATGTGATGAGGACAGGGCTGCTTGCGTGGTGAAATATTTACTTATTCAAATACGCTGTCGCTGGAAAGCTACTCAGCGTCAAACCACCATGGACACTCACGGATTCTCACGTGACTTACAGGCTGCATGACGTTCAATGAGCAGCTCATAGAGCGCCCTCTCCAGGCAACCATTGAAACATTCTAAAAATAACTGCAAATGAGCACACGTATTTGTTAATTCTATGTATACAATAACGGTGCTTTAAATGGTGGAATAAAGACGGATACAAATGTTTCTGTGAAAGGCTAACATCTGCAGATAATATCAGTCGGGCTCTAATTAATTGTGCATTTAATTTAACACACGACTGACCTATTGCTGTCCATTTAACTTGATGGATTTCACGAACGACGATCCAGCATCCAACCATTTTTTAAGAGTAATGTGTGAGTGAGCATGTCTAATGAGCTGTGTGGAGACTCACTACCAGATAAATGACTTAATTTTATGTGCGACTTCAGCTACACAACACATTTCCGTCAAATGTTGATTGTTTAATTGTGCTGTGTGTATCCTCACCACCAGGATGTCTTGGCTGATCTCCAGCCCCCAGCGTGCCAACTCCGTCTCGGCCTCTGGGTTGGTGTTCTTCAGGAGCTGCTTCAGGGAGTGGGTGTGCTGCTCACATTGATGTGCATTGTCAGGTCCTGGGACGGTAAAACCGTCACTTTCATTCTATAACAATATAATTACTCTAACTTTGCCCTTCCCATTTAATCTCTGACGTGTCTGGGTTCAAATAGTATTTTTTGTTTCCCCACCCCCAATATTTGGAGCACTACATTCAGCCTGTCTGGATTGCCAGCTAGGTTTATGGTGTAGAATTTTGGGATTATTCAATTCATTTAATTGAGGCAGGAAAACTCAAGCAAGCACAGCATTTGAAAGAAAACAATAGTAACCAGCTAATGTGTTATCAAATGCTGCGTTATCAAAATCACTGTGCTGCCTTTGTGGACTGTGGATGTCACAGAATGTAAATGTCACAGAAAACCCCCCAGGGAAGAGAATGCATTGCTGACACAATGATTTTACCATCATGGCTTGGAAGTCTGTTCTCATTTTGTCAGGAATTCCAGTCATGAAGGAGAGCTCAGGCAGAAGCAGGATCATGCCGGTTATGACTTGCTGTAAGATAAAAACACAAAATTAAATAGAACGTATTGTGTATCTATGGAGTAGAATGTCTCCAACTCATCAATAGAAACTCAGAACGACTATTTATAAAGCATGTGTGATAGTAGAACATCATAAAGAGCTATGAAAACAGAGTATGTTGCAATTAATCCCAATACTGACTTGCCCCATAAATTGGCCTTCTGTTTCAGGGATAGTATTCCGTTTCAGGGTTGTTGGGTGTGTTAGCTTCAGCAAACGAGTCCTGCGGAATGTTTTTATCTTTCCCCCTTGCTTGGACCTCTTTTTGGGTCGATGGATAAGCATGAGTTGGGCCATATCTTTTATGGTGATGCCGTAGTTTTTGCTGTTCATATTACAGGAAAAAAGTTATAATACACACATAGTAAATGCACTTGAATAACACACACGGCTCCGTTCAAAAACATAGATTAGTTGCCAGCTTGAGATTGAATGAATGGGCAACTTCAGACCCGGCCTTACCTGTAGTCGGCCATGTTGAAGGAATCTTTGAGGGATGCGGTAGGTGTGGTTGTTCTAGCGGGTGATGACAATGCTGCCGATCAGCTCTTTGGTGCACTCATCCCGGAAGCTCTCCCTGCTTTTTTGGTAGATCACTTTCTTGGGATGCAGAGGGGTCAAAAGGACAAAGGTTACCACTCAGGGCCCTGCAAGTCAGCCCATTTGTTTCCCAGCATACATCCTTTTAGTGACCAAGACTAGACAACCCCTCAGTCTCACAAGTCCCTGAGGTTGTTTTGAAGTGGTTGAGGCATACTCGGTGTCCAAATCTCTATGAGCAGGCTGATGCACTTTCTGTGAGAGCTTGAAAAAGTGTTTTAAATTGGTATGAACTACAGTAGACAGCGCACCATGTGGGTATACACACCATGTGTATCTACACTGAGTATACCAAACATTATGAACACCTTAATATTGACTTGCACCCCACAGTTGTGTCAAGTTGGCTGGATGTACTTTGGGTCGTGGACCATTCTTGATACACATGGAAAACTGTTGAGTGTGGAAAAGCACAGCAGCATTGCAGTTCTTGGCTGCAGCGCCTGGCACCTACTACCATACCACGTTCAAAGGCACTTAAATCTTTCCGATTCACCCTCTGAATGGGACAAGTGCACAATCCATTGCTCAATTGGCTCAAGGCTTAAACATCCTTCTTTAACCTGTCTCCTCCCCTTCATCTACACTGATTGAAGTGGATTTAACAGGTGACATCAATAAGGGATCATAGTTTTCACCAGGATTCACCTAGTCATTCTGTCATGGAAAGAGCAGGTGTCCTTCATGTTTTGTACACTGTGTACACCTTAAAATATCTGTCAAGAGAACAGATTTATCATGCATATTTTAGAGTATTAGACAAGTTAGTCAGTGACGTAATGTAACCATTCTTCTAAGTGGTTAGGTTGAACTCACATGCAGTCAAGGAGGGAGTCGTATCACAGCACTTTGTGGGACACATCCACCTGGAGGTACAGGCTTCCGTCAGTGTGCTTTCTGCACATTGAGTAACCTTGCCACACCTGCAGCCTAGAATATGAAGATGGAAACCAAGTGGCTTGAGTCAGCTGCTATTATCCTAGAGATTTCAGTTGGAGTATAATTTCTCAGTCTGTGGACAATTTGAATTCCTTCCCGATGTTCACAAGTATGGCCGCGCTTTTTGGAACGTAATGATTCCGACCCACATGCTTCAGTCCCAGGATCCTCATTAACCTTGACAACACACAGGGAGAGAACACTAATGTCTCGTCTAACCAGACAAATTGAACATTTGGTGTAGCCAGCCAGGCTTTTTTGGGGGGGTTATATATTAGATTTGTAAAATTAGCTACTTCAGTAAAAAAAGCTTTTTAGGATTTAGGGGGAAATTGACCGTTTTAAAAAGTCTGGCCTCGTGTGTAAAACATTTGAGGCCTCTCTAGAAAGCAATTGTTTTTGCTTGTGTAACCGATGTGAAATGGCTAGTTAGTTAGCGGTGGTGCGCGCTAATAGCGTTTCAATCAGTGACGTCACTCGCTCTGAGACCTGAAGTGGTTGTTCCCCTTGCGTTGCAAGGCCCGCGGCTTTTGTGGCGCGATGGGTAACGATGCTTCGTGGGTGTCAGTTATTGATGTGTGCAAGGGTCCCTGGTTCGAGCCCAGGTTGGGGCGAAGAGAGGGACGGAACCTACACTGTTACACTTGAAGCTATCAAACGAGCACAATAGATGACTCCATGTAGAGAACAAGGGGAGACTAGCTAAATTCAGACAACATGGCTGCACTTAGGGCAGGTTTTCCATTTACATTTTCCATTTACATCATTTAGCAGACGACTTGGAGAATGTCTCTCATAGGTAGACCACAGGCCTTTAAAAAAAAAACACCCCCAATTTCTCAAAATGTAAAAAGGTAAATTAGTGGTGGACCATTAGCGGCTCATATTGCAGCACTGTGGTGTATTTATTAGAGACCAAATGGAAGACAACATACTGTAAACAGGGAGGGACTACCTGAACTTGTCCAATAAGAACCATTGTTTTCTGTTGTAAAATGTTTTGCTATGATGTGCCCTAATGAAGGCTGCATTTTGCAGTTATGAATACGGCCCTGTTACCTCCTCAATACCACGTTGTAAAAAGGGGATGCACAGGTCAGAATGGGGTGGCAGGATCTTAGTCATCTGAACCTTGATGTCAACCTCCTCCTTAAGCAGCAGTTCCCATTGAGTGTATTACTAAGTCTAAGCCAATTATTTGTCATTTGCAATTATTTCCCTGATGCACTTCAGAGACATCAGGGAAAAGTGAACTACCTCTTCCATCTTCACATGGAGGTAGAGAATTGAGGCGTCAAAAGCAACAACATCTCCCTTGGTGGGGCGATGGTCCTTTATCATGACAAATCGCATTCCCATCGACTCAGCTTTGGGACTGAAAAGTGGGACAAATGGAATAATAAGTTAAATTTAGATGTGCTGGCACTACTGAAATGCTTCTATGGAACGAGGTGCTTATCTGAGTGAAGTCATGACTCATGTAGTCCCAAAAAAAACGTTTTCAAATACTCAACAGGGCAAATGTTATTTCTACAGCAGATATTTTTCACAGGAATGTTGCTCTTTTTTTTCCTAATACATGTACTTACGTGAAAGTGACATGGTACTGATATACTACCTCATTCCTGCAGCCAGATATGGTTTGAGCCTATGTGCAATGTTATTCCTTTGGTACCAATCTTTTGCAATGGTTTACTGAAAAAGGAGAGAAAATAACCGTTCAATGACTAGGTCTAACAGTCATAAAACACACAATTCATAATATAATGAGCTCCAACAGTAATTGGGACAGTGACACATTTGTTGTTGTTTTGGCTTTGTACTCCAGCACTTTGGATTTGAGGGTATTTTCATCCATATCGGGTGAACCGTTTTAGAAATTACAGGACTTTTTGTACATAGTCCTCCCATTTTAGGGGACCAAAAGTATTGGGACAAATTCACTTAGGTATATTATAGTAAAAAGTAAAGTATTTGGTCCCATATTTATAGCACGGAATGACTACATCAAGTTTGTGACCAAACATTTGTTGGATGCATTTGCTGTTTGTTTTGGTTGTGTTTCAGATTATTTGTGCCCCGTAGAAATGAATGGTAAATAATGTAGTGTCATTTGAGTCACTTCTATTGTAAATAAGAATATAATGTTTCTAAACACTTATACATTAATGTGGATGCTACCATGATTACAGATAATCCTGAATGAATCGTGAATAATGATGAGGGAGAAAGTTAGACTCATAAATGTCATAAACCTAAAAAATGCTAACCTCCCCTGTCATTGTAATGGTGCGAGGTTAGCATCTTTTGGGGATCTGATATTTGTGAGTCTCTGTTGTGCAGCGTACATGAGGTGATGAAGTTACACTTGTATGCAATTCATTACTAAATGTTTGCTATAAGACACCGTAATTTCCGGACTATTAAGCGCACCTGAATATAAGCCGCACCCACTGGATTTAAAAATGTTTTATAATTTTGAACATAAATAAGCCGCACATGTCTATAAGCCGCAGGTGCCTACCGGTTCATTGAAACAAATGAACTTTACACAGGCTTTAACGAAACACGGCTTGTAACAAAAATAAATAGGCTTTAACGAAACACAGCTTGTAACAAAAACATTTAAATTAGCAGTAAGCTTTAGTTGTCTTTTTGCACTGAGTCAATTCCTCATGCTGCTGTTTCCAACGTCTTATCATCGACTCATTAAGACCAAGCTCCCGTGCAGCAGCTCTATTTCCTTTTCCAACAGCCAGATCAATCGCCTTCAACTTGAAAGCTGCATCATATGCATTTCTGCGTGTCTTTGCCATGATGAGGGTGACAAAATGACTACCGTAATCAGAATGATGGGAAGTTTGAGAGCGCGCGATTTAATCTAAACAGGAAACAAAAAAGTTGTTTGACCTTAACCCGTTCGGCAATTTCATTGGTCTAATGAAAGCTTCATGCCGCCAAAAAACTGAGCACGTCACAGAATGTGTTTTTTTGGATAATTTTTTTTTGAAAGCACGAAAAATCCATATATTAGCCGCGTCATTGTTTAAGCCGCGAGGTTCAAAGCCTGGGAAAAAAGTTGCGGCTTATAGTCCGGAATTTACGGTATTTTATAACGGCTTTCTGCCAGAAGTCAAAGAGCTCTGGTTGAGTTATCTGTATGTAACCGATGTGAAATGGCTAGTAGTTAGCGGTGGTGCGCGCTAATAGTATTTCAATCAGTGACGTCACTCGCTCTGAGACCTGAAGTAGGCCGCGGCTTTTGTGGCGCGATGGGTAACGATGCTTCGTGGGGTGTCAGTTGTTGATGTGTGCAAGGGTCCCTGGT
Source organism: Salmo trutta (assembly GCF_901001165.1). Taxonomy (NCBI): domain Eukaryota; kingdom Metazoa; phylum Chordata; class Actinopteri; order Salmoniformes; family Salmonidae; genus Salmo; species Salmo trutta. The sequence continues at coordinate 26,124,983 of NC_042965.1, forward strand.
TCGAGCCCGGGTTGGGGCGAAGAGAGGGACGGAACCTACATTGGTGCCGTGACCCGGATCATTGGTTGCTGCGGAAAAGGAGGTCAAAAGGGGGGTGAGTGTAACCGATGTAAAATGGCTAGTAGTTAGTTGTGGTGCGCGCTAATAGTATTTCAATCAGTGACGTCACTCGCTCTGAGACCCGAAGTAGGGTTTCCCCTTGCGTTGCAAGGGCCGCGGCTTTTGTGGCGCGATGGGTAACGATGCTTCGTGGGGTGTCAGTTGTTGATGTGTGCAAGGGTCCCTGGTTCGAGCCCGGGTTGGGGCGAAGAGAGGGACGGAACCTACACTGTTACATGTACAGCTGCCATTTTTCCCCTGTGCTTCCTACTAGCGTTTTCTTCTCCTCTTCAGTTCTTCTCCCCTCTGCTCCATGTACACATGCTGCTCTTCCTTCATTAAATGTATGCATCACACCTTTATTTGCACAATTTTCTCTTGTTCACTTTCGATTGTAAGTGTCCAATCACCAAAAATGACAGTCGGTAGCTACTAGGCATGCTTGTATAACTTTATGAGCTGGATTTGCCTGTCTTTGCAATTAGTTTGTTCGTTTTCACTCATTAGAATTTAGCTATTAGTTTGTGCTAATTTTGTTTGCATTCTGGTAATAGCATTCTTGTAATAGAGGCTTTTCTTGCGCTTTTAGCTCCCCCTTGTCTGCTATGCTGTTAATACCGTAAATTCCGGGATAAGAGAAGGACGCTATGACAATATAGAAATCTGGATACCGCCCAAGCCTACCTTATAGTCTTTGGAACATTTCAAGTCCAAAGTGCTGGAGTAGAGAGCCAAAACAACAACAAACATGGTTACTGTCCCAATAGTTTTGGAGCTCACTGTATACAAATACATTTCTGCCTCATCATTTGATTGCCTTCAACAACAGTAACGTCATTTATAGCAACAATAACATAATTTACTTCATAACAATATGTTTTCAGAACATGGTTTGACCAATACTGGTATTTAGTTACCATATGGATGGTACTTACCAGGTGGCCTCCATTTTAAGTTCTCCCTCAGTTGGACATCTACCTGGAGCCATGTGGGCTTCTTAGGGTGGGGAAGAGGGGAATCAGCGAAGACAGGATGGGGCCAGGGGGAAGAGCAGGGCCACAGTGGACCCCCTCCCAGTACCCAAGGGGGCATCGATGCTCGTCCCATTCCCATCATCTGAGATGGCAGACCTCGGCCAAGGAAGCTGCAGACAGAGACAGACACATTACAAGTTCTTAGTTGATCAAAGACGCCATCCACAACATAAGTGTGACATAATATGTAGAAGAAAATAAAAATCGGAAAATATTTAAATATTTGTTTTTATATAACTAATAAGATCTATTATTTAATCAATATTACTGCTTATCTATTTGTCTGAAGAAAAATGCTCTTTTTTTATTGTCCGGCCTAGACGGTTCCTTGAATTATTAAAGGGAATGAACCATGACAATGACAAAATCACATTAGGGCTGCACAATTAATTGCAATATTGACATATGCAATACCCATATCGCAAGATATCTTTATCGCAATATTTTGTAACAGCCAAGCCTGGTCCTGGCCGTTCTGTGGCCCTAGGCAAGGCAAAAAAATTGCTGCCCTCCCATACCCCCCGCAAATCTAGAATAGTCCCAGTAAAATAAATGAAAAAAATCTGAACCAATCAGACATGTTTATGATTTGGTTCAAAGCCGGGCCAGACTACATCCCCCAAAAATTACAACCGGTCTGGACGACACTAAAAAGAGGGGCGGTCCGGACAGGATAAAATAAGACGTCATTGATCACTGGGGTATAACCTACAATGTCAGCCTGCAATGAAATTGTATGAATGCCCATTCAAGTGGTAGGCCTACTGTTTGTAAAACAGGCAGTTGCGTTGGCTTTATTAGTCCTGATTCCTGCCTGTGACTACTGGATTTGGCTATTTAACAATAGAACCGCCTGGCCTTTCAGCATTCAGAAAGGATTCAGACCTGCTGACTTTTTCCATATTTTGTATCGTTACAGCCTTATATAGCTGAAAATAGCTATGCAGCGACGCTCCCCATCCAACCTGACCGAGCTTGAGAGGATCTGCAGAGAAGAATGGGTGAATCTCCCCAAATACCAGTATGCCAAGCTTGTAGCATCATACCCAAGAAGACTCAAGGCTGTAATCGCTGCCAAAGGTGCTTCAAGAAAGTACCTTTACAATTGCATAAATAAATATGAATGGAAATATACTAAATTACAAGATATTAAAACAGTCATTTGTTGATTGGGTCAGACACTGTATTGTGCCCATATACCCATGCCTTTACACATTAATCAATTGCGTCTTCTCTTTATGCTTCGGGTCCAGTCAGCACACAGCTGACTATGGAGCCCCACAAACAAAATCGGTTGCACTGCACACTTTTCATGGGCCTTGTTTTGTGTGCACCTGCCGACTTGACATTGTGTCTTATTTGTCCCGAGTGGGAGCTGTGGTGCTTGGGGAAGGAGGAGGGCAGGACCTGCTGCCTTGGCGGCCTGCAGCTTCTTTCTTGGCGTTCATGTGGTTCTCACAAAGCTCACATGCCAGATCCAGTGGGATGCATGCTGCTGAGGATGCAAACACTCTTATTTAACATTTGTACACTGTGAGTGTTGCCTTACCATTCTCCATCACTGATGTGGAGTACAGCATTGCTGGTATGTTGTTTTTTTGAGCAGAGGGGGGGCAGCTCCCGCCTCTGTTCATTGTTCTGAGCAGGCTAGTCTTCTTTGCAATCAACTTGTCTGCCAGGGGAATTGATGTGAAGAAGTTGTCCATGGTCACATTTCTGCCTTTGCCCATGTAAGGCTCCACGAGTCTCAAAACCACAGTCTCAGAAAGGTGCTCACCCACTGGCCTGGTTTCATCTTTCCCCTGATACAGAAAGACATTGAGCAAGTACTTGGTTTCAACATCGGCGGCTAACTAAAACGTAACTGAAGTCATTTATCAGTTTCTAGCTGGCGACAGAATAACATATTGTAATTTTACATTTACTATGTTTTGGCTTTATTTATTATGTTTCTATGTTTTTGCTTAGTAGCCAGAGCAATGCTGCCGCACGAGTGGTCATGTGCGGAATGCACGGAGTGCAGATACTCCTTTGGAAAAACAGCTGCACCTCTTGACTTTTGAGTTATTTGACAAAGGTAAGTGTCATAGAAACAGCAGAATATGCTCTTTCAGATACTATTTAAAAATCAAAAATGTTTTACCTACATGTGACTCAATGAGGATTTGATAAAGCGATAGTCCTTTCCCTGCATGTCAATTACAAGATGCGCCCATCTTCTCATGTTCAATTTGACAACTGATAGGCCAAATATTGTCATTCATCAGATAGCCTATAGACAAGATTACATTGACAAACTCTTATGTGTGAAATTAGTTTAGGTATAGTTTCGATGGGCCGGCTGTGTAGGCTGACTGGCATTGTTTCCCGCTCATCAACTTGGAGTCAAGGATATGTTTTCATTATTCTAAAGGCCTACTGAAACACATAGCATGTTTTCAAAACGTAAAAGGGTATTGTTAGGTTCTAATTATCAGAGTAAGAACTCAACGGACACTATGAAAGCTCAAACCAAATGTATTCTTCCCAAATTATCGAACAGCTGAACAGAAAACGACATTCACACAGGCACTGATATTTTACCCTTTCTCCTATGCCGAGTCTCCTCCTACACATCTGAACAGCCAATGCATCTCTGTTGCTAGACAGAACCTTAGTGATATCTGTTCTTCCTCACATCATCTGACCTGATCTCTGCCCCAAAGTGCTCACTCCTCCCCAACTCACGGCTGTCATGGTGACTGGTACCAGACTGTCTCTTCTCCCAGAGGATCCCTGATGGCTAACAACAACATATCCTGACAATGTACACGTTATACAATACCCTCTCTACCTCAGTGACATGAATAAGTATATTCAATATTCTCAGAACCCAACAGTATCAACCCGCAAGGCATACGGTCAAATTATTTGCTGCTGGTAAAAAGGCATAACACACTCATCATTACACTATTGTCTTTCTAAATTAAAATCAACCTTTTCACCCTCCTTATCATTGTTAGGCCTAATTTAAATTCAACTGTGAAGTAAGTTGCAGAATTGTCATACATTTGTCATTAATTCAGTGAGGAGAGAGCAATGCATTAGCACCTGGCTGGGTACCAATGTCCTACAGCACATTGTCTTGGCGGATTAAGTTAGCAATAAGTGTGGGGGTGAAAAAAAAAAAGAAACTGGTAAAAAGACTAAATACTTTTCTGTTTGTGATTTTAAAATTCTGACAAATGAGCAGACATTTAGGAAATGTCAGGGATGGAGCAGGGTTTTTTTTGGCTGCTTTTTTTTATTAATTTACAAAATCAAATGGCTGGCTGTTGGCCTATGGCGGTTCTAGTGTTAAAGGGATACTTTGGGATTTTGGCAATGGTAAACATTTTATGTCTCTGCATCCAGTATGAAGGAAGTTAGTCATTTCACAAGCCAATGCTAACTAGAGTTAGCGCAATGACTGGGAGTCTATGGTATCTCCTAGCATGCTAGCAACTCCCTTCAAACTACACGCAGACATAAAAATGGTATCCACGAGTTCATCTGACTCTGGGGAGGTAGATGAAGGGCTTCAATGACAAAATCCTGAAGTATCCCTTTAAGCTCTGAATATCAGCTATCCAACTTGATCAGGAGTTATTCTGAGCCTATTTGTTCAATGAGAATCAATGTGTTTACACAGAAGGAAATGCAGAAGTATTCTCCTTTCACTATGATCAGCTCGTTTGTACGGATACAAAATTGAAACCACTGATCATGACAATTTAGCCCATGGGGTAAAACTCTAGTACCGCAGTTCTGAGCAGCCTGAGAGTCCATTCCATATTGTCTATTCTACTTTGACCTGTCCTGTTTTTAGGATATGGTGTTTGTAGGGTTGTCCGACCAAAAAAGTTGTCTGTTCTTTCAATATATTGACACATCCTATGTGTTTTAAACAACAACTATATTCATTGAGCTTATCTGATGCTTTAAGCACACAGTTTGATTAAATAATTAAAACACAAATGACTAGAAGGAGTCTGACCAGCAATTGATTTGATTGTGTCAGGCTGGGCTCAGACTTGCTGCGCTGTGTTAAAAAAAAAGACAGTGACTGTGACTAGCACCCGTTGTCTCTCTCTCCTCCCTGCTGCAGCGACCACCAGAGAACAGTGTTTATCCCGCTGTCCATGTTGCTGAAGCTGCAATATAATTACAGCCATTTCTGACTGAAAAGTTCTGATACCGAAATCCCTCATTTGTTTAGGAAAAACATTCCCTATTCCCTCAACCCTTGCTCTCTTTACGTGACATGTATGCATCGCATGCATGTGACCAAAGACCTATTCGCACGGGACTAGTGTCACTAGAGAACGTTGGTTATGTAATTATTATAATGATTCGGACAGAATTCGTTTTTTCCAAACCCACGTAATTTTTTCCAATAAATTGACAGTTATGAAGGTTTTTATTCTAGGAGCGAAGATACAGTATTTCAACATATCCAGGTGATGGGGCCACACTGATAACTCAAGTTTCTAAACCATACCATCTTTCCTATTGTGTCGCCATTATATTTGAATTGAGGAAGTGTCATTAGGATATTTTTATGAATGCCCCCCAGCATTCAGATGTGAGCTAAACAGTGCAATTGCACTTGAGATGCATTTTAAGGCTATGGATGAGAAAGTTAACATATAATTTTCAAACGTTTAGGTCAGATGTATGCTGCTGCTTTGTGATCTATTAACAGCAAACATTGCATTAAATATGCCCCCAAAAAATTACTGGTGCATTTGGCAATATTCAATTCATACGCACAAAAAATATAAACAAAAGCATTCACCGCAAAAGTTGATAGGCAACATGTAGGCCATTCATTTATAACTTATGCGCAGCACTTAGTTCAATTTATCAAATCAGTTATTGTTTTCTTGCGCAAAAAGCGAGCAACACCTGTCAACACTCAGACATTTCTCTCAAAACACAGGGATGTTGATTCGCACGGGACTAGTGTTATCAGAGGACCTTGAAGTTGGCCAAAAAACAGTAGGTTATTTTGGCTAGAATTGTTACTCTCCTGCCATTTAAAAACTACTGACATGGCAGATTCGGACGGGGCTAAAATTACAGATGGTGTTTTGTGGTCGTGCACATAATTACATTACCTGACACCCCCAGTAAAACTAATCCTGTCCGAATAGGGCCTGACCTATATCAGATCTTAATCACATCAATAAGTTGGTTATAAACAAACTCTGAACACGTAACGCATGACAGCGAAATGGATCCAGATGACAGGACAAAAAAAATTGAAACGGGGGAATATTTAAAGGTTGCTCAGGAGGCAAAGGGAAAGTCAGATGTGTGGAATAAATGTGACTAGTTGTGGAAAATACTGGAGATCAAGAAAAGGTAAGGAGCAAGCGCTGCATGTGTATTATGAGTGCCAAACAGGTGCGGTATAGATTACAATATCATTTTTATGAAAGTTTGGAACAATGTAAACAACACTAAATAAAGTATAAGCGTACTAGTCTAACTTTTTTTATTAGGCCTTTATTACAACAGTCACATTCTTTTGTGAAAGCAATTTCCGAAATTGAATGGTTTATTTGTTTAAGGTAATTATTTAAGGCTCGCTTTATTTTAAAACTAAAATTGATTGCATTTCAAATCATGAACGACTCTTATGCTGTGTGATGACATGAACGAATGAATGATTGATACAGTAGCCTATAGAAGTATTGAAATATAGGCAATAAGGAGATCAAGAAAATTTAGTATTATTAATATAATTCCAGACAATTTGGAGCAGTATAAACACTAAAAAAATTATATCTAATAACAGAGAGGCTGTTAAGAAAGAATGTGTAAAGCCTATTACAGAAAAGCAAAGATTAAGAAGAGCCAAATTTGTGAAATTGTTTACTTGATATGTCGTTGCGTGAGGCTTGGTGCTCACGGAATCTGTAGGCTAACAAACACAGACAGGCAACTGAAGCAGGATCTGTCTTATGTCTGTAGATGTATTGATGATGTATGAAGCCAGGCACATTTAACGGTTAGGCTATTGATTATAGACCTAATTAAGTTTCTTAATAAGAGCCGATTTCTCATCTCCTGTTTTCTCAATGCCTCCGCGGCATTGTTCTCAACACCATTATGCACATTGCAACATTGTCTAGGAAAAGGCGCCAATTCAACAGCACACTGATGTGTTTCAGAGCCGTGGACAGCGACCGCTATCCAACGAGGGAGAAAGCACATCTGTTATAAAATATAATTTTTGTTAGTGTTGCAGCATTGTTCTAATGTAATATAACCATATACAATTTCAGTAGCACAAGTGTCCGTCTTATTACATTGTCATACATATGATCTTTAGCCTGTAGGCTACAGAAAAGGCCATATACTCTTTCTACCATATCCATTACCTGATACATTATTTACAGTGCATTCGGAAAGTATTCAGACCATAGCTGTATTTGAATACCCATACTAACATACTGTATAATAAACTCAGTAAAAGAAACGTCCTCTCACTGTCAACAGGGTTTATTTTCAGCAAACTTAACATGTAAATATTTGTATGAACACAACAAGATTCAACAACTGAGAAAAACTGAACAAATTCCACAGACATGTGACTAACAGAAATGGACGCCCCCTGAACAAAGGGGGCATCAAAATCAAAAGTAACAGTCAGTATCTGGTGTTGCCACCAGCTGTATTAAGTACTGCAGTGCATCTCTCCCCATGGACTAAAACAGATTTGCCACTTCTTGCTGTGAGATGTTACCCCACTCTTCCACCAAGGCACCTGCAAGTTCCCAGACATTTCTGGGGGAATGGCCCTAGCCCTCACCCTTGGATCCAACAATTCCCAGATGTGCTCAATGGGATTGAGATCCGGGCTCTTTGCTGGCTATGGCAGAACACTGACATTCCTGTCTCGCAGGAAATCACGCACAGAACGAGCAGTATGGCTGGTAGCATTGTCATGCTGGAGGGTCATGTCAGGATGAGCCTGCAGGAAGGGTACCACATGAGGGAGGAGGATGTCTTCCCTATAACGCACAGCGTTGAGATTGCCGGCAATGACAAGCTCAGTCTGATGATGCTGTGACACACCACCCAGACCATGACAGACCCTCCACCTCCAAATCAATCCCGCTCCAGAGTACAGGCCTCGGTGTAACGCTCATTCCTTCGACGATAAACGCAAACCCGACCATCACCCCTGGTGAGACTGTTAGGTTCTTATTTTTCAGAGTAAATAACCCACAGACACTAGAGAACCTTCCTTTAACCAAGTTTAATTCTTCCCAAAAGTTCTGTACAGTTCTGCTCCCATCCCCCAACACATTCCACAGCTATCTGTCTTTCTACAGAGACCCAGTCTCTTTCACTCCTTAATATTCTATGCTTCTTCTCTATCATTTATTTAATATCTCAATTTTCAAAATGTCGAATCCAACAAGACAAAACCGCGACTCGTCAGTGAAGAGCACTTTTTGCCAGTCCTGTCTGGTCCAGCGACGGTAGGTTTGAGTTTTTCAGAGTCAGTAGAAAGGCCTCTTTAGTGTCCTAAGTTTTCATAACTGTGACCTTAATTGCCTACTAGCTGTTACTGTCTTAACGACTGTTCCACCGGTGCATGTTCCTTAATTGTTTATGGTTCATTAAACAAGCATGGGAAACAGTGTTTAAAATCCTTTACAATGAAGATCTGTGAATTTATTTTGGATTTCTACGCATTATCTTTGAAAGACAGGGTCCTGAAAAACTGACGTTTCTTTTTTTGCTGGGTTTACATACTATTTGTTCTTTTTAGTATACTGTAAACTAACGGTATCCTTTCAGATGAGCGTACTAGCACTTCGCCTGTCTACCGGAAGTTGATGCTTTTGCTATGCAACCTCTCGCTAGCTATTTAGCATAAGAAGTTACTAGCTAGACATTTTACGACTTAGAGTGTGTTCGTAAATTCAATCTGGAGTGCGCTCTGGGCGTTCATAAATACAGAGCGCTGTCAGATTGTTCATTCGTAAATTCAGAGCGTTTCACTCTCGGAGCGTTCAGAGCGCACACTGGACGCTCTGGCCGGTCTGTGGCCAACAAGGCAGAGTTCATCTCAGCCTATGCTACCCTCCAGTCCCTCGACTTCTTGGCGCTGACGGAAACATGGATTACCACAGAAAACACTGCTACTCCTACTGCTCTCTCCTCGTCTGACCACGTGTTCTCGCATACCCCGAGAGCATCTGGTCAGTGGGGCGGTGGCACTGGAATCCTCATCTCTCCCAAGTGGACATACTCTCTTTCTCCCCTGACCCATCTGTCTATCTCCTCCTTTGAATTCCATGCTGTCACAGTCACTAGCCCATTCAAGCTTAACATCCTTATCATTTATCGCCCTCCAGGTTCCCTTGGAGAGTTCATCAACGAGCTTGACGCCTTGATAAGTTCCTTTCCTGAGGATGGCTCACCCCTCACAATTCTGGGTGGCTTTAACCTCCCTATGTCTACCTTTGACTCATTTCTCTCTGCCTCCTTCTTTCCACTCCTCTCCTCTTTTGACCTCACCCTCTCACCGTCCCCCCCTACTCACAAGGCAGGCAATACGCTTGACCTCATCTTTACTAGATGCTGTTCTTCTACTAATCTCACTGCAACTCTCCTCCAAGTCTCCGACCACTACCTTGTATCCTTTTCCCTCTCGCTCTCCTCCAACACTACTCACTCTGCCCCTACTCAGATGGTATTGCGCCATCGCAACCTTCGCTCTCTCTCTCCTGCTACTCTCTCCTCTTCCATCCTATCATCTCTTCCCTCTGCTCAATCCTTCTCCAACCAATCTCCTGATTCTGCTTCCTCAACCCTCCTCTCCTCCCTTTCTGCATCCCCTATCCTCCCGGCCGGCTGGGTCCTCCCCTCCTGCTCCGTGGCTTGACGACTCATTGCGAGCTCACAGAACAGGGCTCCGGGCAGCCGAGCGGAAATGGAGGAAAACTAGCCTCCCTGCGGACCTGGCATCTTTTCACTCCCTCCTCTCCACATTTTCTTCCTCTGTTTCTGCTGCTAAAGCCACTTTCTACCACTCTAAATTCCAAGCATCTCCCTCTAACCCTAGGAAGCCCTTTGCTACCTTCTCCTCCCTCCTGAATCCTCCTCCCTCCTGAATCCTCCTCCCTCCTGAATCCTCCTCCCCCTCTGCGGATGACTTTGTCAACCATTTTGAAAAGACGGTTGACGACATCCGATCCTCATTTGTTAAGTCAAACGACACCGCTGGTCCTGCTCACATTGCCCTACCCTATGCTTTGACCTCTTTCCCCCCCCTCTCCAGATGAAATCTTTCGACTTGTGACGTCCGGTTGCCCAACAACCTGCCCGCTTGACCCTATCCCCTCCTCTCTTCTCCAGACCATTTCCGGAGACCTTCTCCCTTACCTCACCTCGCTCATCAACTCATCCTTGACCGCTGGCTACATCCCTTCCGTCTTCAAGAGAGCGAGAGTTGCACCCCTTCTCAAAATACCTACACTCGATCCCTCCGATGTCAACAACTACAGACCAGTATCCCTTATTTCTTTTCTCTCCAAAACTCTTGAGCATGCCGTCCTTGGCCAGCTGTCTTGCTATCTCTCTCAGAATTACCTTCTTGATCCAAATCAGTCAGGTTTCAAGACTGGTCATTCAACTGAGACTGCTCTTCTCTGTGTCACGGAGGCTCTCCGCACTGCTAAAGCTAACTCTCTCTCCTCTGATCTCATCCTTCTAGACCTATCTGCTGCCTTTGATACTGTGAACCATCAGATCCTCCTCTCCACCCTCTCCGAGTTGGGCATCTCCGGCACGGCTCACTCTTGGATTGCGTCCTACCTGACAGGTCGCTCCTACCAGGTGGCGTGGCGAGAATCCGTCTCCGCACCACGTGCTCTCACCACTGGTGTCCCCCAGGGCTCAGTTCTAGGCCCTCTCCTATTCTCGCTATACACCAAGTCACTTGCCTCTGTCATATCCTCACATGGTCTCTCCTATCATTGCTACGCAGACGACACACAATTAATCTTCTCCTTTCCCCCTTCTGATAACCAGGTGGCGAATCGCATCTCTACATGTCTGGCAGACAAATCAGTGTGGATGACGGATCACCACCTCAAGCTGAACCTCGGCAAGACGGAGCTGCTCTTCCTCCCGAGGAAGGACTGCCCGTTCCATGATCTCGCCATCACGGTTGACAACTACATTGTGTCCTCCTCCCAGAGTGCTAAGAGCCTTGGCGTGACCCTGGACAACACCCTGTCATTCTCCGCTAACATCAAGGTGGTGATCCGATCCTGTAGGTACGTACTCTACAACATTCGCAGAGTACGACCCTGCCTCACACAGAAAGCGGCGCAGGTCCTAATCCAGGCACTTGTCATCTCCCGTCTGGATTACTGCAACTCGCTGTTGGCGGGGCTCCCTGCCTGTGCCATTAAACCCCTACAACTCATCCAGAACGCCGCAGCTCGTCTGGTGTTCAACCTTCCCAAGTTCTCTCACGTCACCCCGCTCCTCCGCACACTCCACTGGCTTCCAGTTGAAGCTCGCATCTGCTACAAGACCATGGTGCTTGCCTACGGAGCTGTACCTTCAGGCTCTGATCAGTCCCTACACCCAAAGAAGGGTACTGCGTTCATCCACCTCTGGCCTGCTCGCCTCCCTACCTCTGCGGAAGCACAGTTCCCGCTCAGCCCAGTCAAAACTGTTCACTGCTCTGGCACCCCAATGGTGGAACAAGCTCCCTCACGACACCAGGACAGCGGAGTCAATCACCACCTTCCGGAGACACCTGAAACCACCTCTTTAAGGAATACCTGGGATAGGATTAAGTAATCCTTCTAACCCCCCCCCCTACCCTCCCCCCCAAAAAATATATAGATGTACTATTGTAAAGTGGTTGTTCCAATGGATATCATATGGTGAATGCACCAATTTGTAAGACGCTCTGGATAAGCGTCTGCTAAATGACATAAATGTAAATGAGTAAGGTTGATCCGAGCGTTTTGACCTCACAGCAGTGAAGCACCCAAGCTAACTGGCTAACGTTGGCTAGCTACTTTCAGATACAAATGAGAGAACACCTCACTCTGACCATTTTACTCGCCCTTGCAGAGCTGGTTAGGCTGTTTTCATGTTATCCAGAGCATTGGTGACGGTATCTGTGCTGCTGGCAACAATTTAATTACGCTTTTTTGCCAACGTTTACCAACTCCGGCCATATTCAACGGGTGTTGAGCGTTCGTAAATTCATCAGTTATTCTGCGCTCTGGCACACAGACGAGAATACTCTGAAATCGGAGTAGATAGCCAGAGCGAGTTTACGAACGCACCCTTAGTACATACTGCTGTAATGTTGTGCTGCGGTTCGTAAGGGCAACGTAGCTAACAAATTGTCAGCCAAAGTAACTTATTTGAAAAGTCATTACTTTATTACATTGCTCACCATTTTCTTAACATTTGTCATAATTAGTTAAAGCTATGAAATTGTCTCCGCTCTCATCGGACTTTGGCTGCATATTTTCAGCCATTTTCTTAATCTGAAAAAGTTGTGAAGCCACGGCCATTTTTTGAAAAATTGTATTATGGTCCCTAAAACCATTTAAAGTGTCCACTGCTTGTATACCTCGTATTTTGACAAATTTAGTACTACATCAGAAGTTTTGGCATACTAACTCTATCCATACTATGACCAATAAGCATACTACATACTCAATTTATGTCACAAATACTATGGTTAGTGTGGTTAGTAAGAGTATTCGAACACAGCTCATTACTTTTTCCACGTTTTGTTACGTTACAGCCTTATTCTAAAATTGATAAAATATTTTTTCCCCCTCAATCTACACATAATACCCCATGATGACAAGCCAAAAACAAAAAACGTATGTAAATGTGATAAGTATTCAGATCCTTTACTCAGTACTTTGTTGAAGCACCTTTTGCAGCGATTACAGCCTCGAGTCTTATTGGGTATGACGCTACAAACTTGGCACACCTGTATTTGGGGAGTTTCTCCCATTTTTCTCTGCAGATGCTCTCAAGCTCTGTCAGGTTGAATAGGGAGTGTCACTGTACAGCTATTTTCAGGTCTCTCCAGAGATGTTTGATAGGGTTCAAGTCCGGGCTCTGGCTGGGCCACTCAAGAACATTCAGAGACTTGTCTCGAAGCCACTCCTGCATTGTCTTGGCTGTGTGCTTAGGGTCGTTGTTCTGTTGGAAGGTGAACCGTCACCCCCAGTCTGAGGTCCTGAGCACTCTGGAGCAGATTTTCATCAAGGATCTCTCTGCACTTTGCTCCGTTCATCTTTTGATCCTGGCTAGTCTCCCTTTCGCTGCCGCTGAAAAACATCCCCACAGCATGATGTTGCCACCACCATGCTTCACCGTAGGGATGGTGCCAGGTTCTCTCCAGATTTGTTGCTTGGCATTCAGACCAAAGAGTTCAATATTAGTTTCAACAGACCAGAGAATCTTGTTTCTCATGGTCAGAGTCTTTAGGTGCCTTTTGGCAAACTCCAAGCAGGCTGTCATGTGCCTTTTACCGAGGAGTGGCTTCCATCTGGCAGAGATGGTTGTCCTTCTGGAAGGTTCTCCCATCTCCACAGAGGAACTATGGAGCTCTGTCAAGAGTGACCATCGGCCAGCTCTAGGAAGAGTTTTGGTGGTTACAAACTTCTACCATTTAAGAATGATAGAGGCCACTGTGTTCTTTGGGACATTCAATGTTGCTGAAATCTTCCCTAGATCTGTGCCTTGACAAAATCCTATCTCGGCGCTCTACGGACAATTCCTTCGACCTGATGGCTTGGTTTTTGCTCTGACATGCACTGTCAACTGTGGTACCTTTATATAGACAGGTGTGTGCCTTTCCATGTCCAGTCAATTGAATTTACCATAGGTGGACTCCAATCAAGTTGTAGAGAAACATCTCAAGGATGATCAGTGGAAACAGGATGCACCTGAGATAAATTTCAAGTCCCATAGCAAAGGGTCTGAATACTTACGTAAATACATATTTTTTTTGTTTATGTATAAATCTGCAAAAATGTGTGTAGATTGATGAGGATTTTATTTATTTAATCAATTTTAGAATATGGCTTTAATGTAACAAAACATAACAAACCTGACAGAGCATGAGGGGATCTGCAGAGAAGAATAGGAGAAACTCCCCAAATACAGGTGTGCCAAGCTTGTTGCGTCTTACCCAAGACTTGAGACTAATCGCTGCCAAAGCCACTTCAACAAAGTACTGAGTAAAGGGTCTGAATACTTATGTAAATGTGATTTCACTTTTTTTGTAAAAAACAAAAACTGTTTTTGCTTTGTCATTATGGGGTATTGTCTGTAGATTGATGAAGGGGAAAAATACAATTTAATCAATTTTAGAATAAGGCTGTGTGTAACGTAACAAAATGTGGAAAAAGTCAAGGGGTCTGAATACTTTCCGAAGGGACTGTATCTTGCAGCCCTAAGTCACATACACACTGAAGAGTGGGAAGTCTGATTTAACTTCACATAGACAATGGATAATGAATTAATAAGGAGATGGGCATATTATGATAAGGATATGTGAGTGGGATTCCTGTATATGCACAGCATGAATTATGAATTCTAGAAGCATTACTGCCAGGCCCAAAAATACCTTTTGCCCTAGGCTAAATAGAAGGGTTTGAGTTTACCACGTCATTCTCCTTCCTGCCTGCTGCCTCGGCCTATCATGTCCTCAGGGAACCCGTCTCTCCCCAGGCCAGCGACTGCCACTGCTCCAGTAGGGGTTGTCTGTGGTTTGAGCTCTGCTCCAAAATCTCTGACAGCACCCCTTTCTGTGCCAAAAAGAACACCAGAGAAACACCAGGGGATTCATCCCTATCCTAATTCCTGGGGCCTCATTTCGTGCATAAGGAAATCAACCAAGCGTACCAGTTTCCTAAATCTTTTAAAGCTCTAATTATGATTTGACTATGTTACATTTTTACAGGAGTGTTCAGTACTTCTATTTATTGCATACAGAAGATGGCTTAACTTTAGCGCATCAATATTTGACAGATTTCTAATATTCTGACTTTTTTCCAAAGTAACGGCCAACCATTATTCTTAACCCTAGTCATTTTAACTACCGCTGAGCGATTAATGGATTTTGGAGGTTGGTTCGGTTTTGATTATTAAAAAATACAAGTTTTCAAATTTGGTTTTGATTATTTGTGTTGATGCTCTAACACAGAATAAAACCATGAATAAAATCCCCATAATGGTAATGACGGCCCATTACTGCTTATCACTTATTAACCATCATTTATTCACAAAAACTTTACAAAAATATTTCATTACATTGGTTTTATTTGATGACTATTATTTAATTCCAAGTCATCTCAATAGAGCTGCTGCCTATGCTGTAACTCTTTTGTAGTTCTTCAAAGTAATTAAGGCATACTTCTTTGACTGCTGAATACCAATTATCAATCACTTTGATCATGTATTTTCAGGTAGAGAAGCAACAGCTGCTCTTTTTCCCCTCACAATCATGCATCCTTGTCTCTTCTGTAGCAGGTGTTAAAGAAACACAGACCGGACAAGTAAATGTGCAATGGATTATGGTCATTGTAGTTAATTAACTCATTTTATGCGCTAAATTATGTAGTATATTGGTCTGTTGGAAACTACAACTCCCTACTACATCGCACAGTTCAGACTGGCTCTGAAATTGCACGCATTGAGCTCCACAGAAAAAAACTGAACGAAATGGAATTCAAATAATTGAACCGATGTAGGTCAATTAGTTGTTTAAAAAACAAAAAAATAGCCAACATTTTGGTTAATCATTCAGCACTAATTTTAACTCAAACTCAGTGGAAAACATGATCTTCCCAGTTAGTTTGATCCAGTATGCCTTCATCTATGGCAAAGTGGGTGGGGTTAAATCCTGCCTGTTTGGCCCTGTCCGGGGTTTTCATCAGATGGGGCCACAGTGTCTCCTGACCCCTCCTGTCTCAGCCTCCAGTATTTATGCTGCAGTAGTTTATGTGTCGGGGGGCTAGGGTCAGTCTGTTACATCTGGAGTATTTCTCTTGTCTTATCCGGTGTCCTGTGTGAATTTAAATATGCTCTCTAATTCTTTCTTTCTTTCTTTCTTTCTTTCTTTCTTTCTTTCTTTCTTTCTTTCTTTCTTTCTTTCTTTCTTTCTTTCTTTCTTTCTTTCTTTCTTTCTTTCTTTCTTTCTTTCTTTCTTTCTTTCTTTCTTTCTTTCTTGGATGACCTGAGCCCTAGGACCATGCCTCAGGACTACCTGGCATGATGACTCCTTGCTGTCCCCAGTCCACCTGGCCATGCTGGTCATTTATGAACATTTGAACATTTTGGCCATGTGCTGTCATAATCTCCACCCGGCACAGCCAGAAGAGGACTAGCCACCCCTCATAGCCTGGTTCCTCTCTAGGTTTTGGCCTTTCTAGGGAGTTTTTCCTAGCCACCGTGCTTCTACACCTGCATTGCTTGCTGTTTGGCGTTTTAGGCTGGGTTTCTGTACAGCACTTTGAGATATCAGCTGATGTAAGAAGGGCTATATAAATACATTTGTTTTGATTTGTCCCAAATGGCACCCTATTAGCTATGTAGGGCACTACTTTTGGGCCCTGATCAGAAGTAGTGTACTACATTGGGAATGGGGTGCCATTAGGGACATAAACCTAGTCTTTCATAAAGTCATTAACTCACCCACTGGCGGAGCTCCCCTACCCCAGGAGGTCTTTGAGGGTTCGATTCCAATGCCTCTGAACATGGACACCAGAGACGACCCCTGGCCTTGGATGGGCATGTCCACCTGCCAATTACAATATCGTTACAAGAGCTATGCGAGAGCCAAACCTGGGCTCAAATGGTATTTGAACAATTCCCGAACGGACTAGGTGAAAAATATGTTGGTGTGCCCTTGAGCAAAGCACTTAACCCTAAATTGCTCTGGATAAGAGCGTCTGCTAAATGTAAGTATGTCATCTGTCCTTGATTGAGCTTGCAATGAGTGCAATGGAACCAACTGAATAGTCCCATAAGCGCAAACCACCTTGAACCCTAGTCTGAGTTGGAGTTAGGAGAAAGACTTTACAAACCCTAAGTAACACAACCCTGCTTGATTACTACTTCTACTTCAGGCCAGACTTGTGTGATCGGCTGACCTGGAGGACCTTGACCAGTGAGGCTCCAAACCCCTCTTGCCACCCCTACCACCGACTCAGCTGACGAAAGAAGCAGCCCTCTTGTGCGGCCAAGCCCACCATCTTCTGATGTGGGCATGAGTATCCCCCTGGCGAAGCCAATGGAGGGCTCGCTCGCTGGGAAGGGCACTCCTCTCCCATACTGCATTAGCAGTGAATCACCAGGGTTGATGAAACCCCTGGCTCTTCCTGTTGCTGGCTTATCTGACAGAAGTCCTCCCTCCTGCAGGCAAGTCATGTGGGAGGCTTGGGAACTAGGCTTGTTTGGATCCATTCCAACTAGCTTCTCTCATATTCAATGCTTGTGAGATGCAAAAGGACATATGGAAACTTGCTAAACCATGAGAATGCTCCAGATGGGAATATGCACATGTATTTTCTCATAATGAAAATACCTACTTTGCTAGTATCAAACCACGTATGGAAAATGTATTATGACGGGGCAAAAGACAGGAGGCGACTTGCTGGGTTTGCTCAACGCCGAGGGCGCAACACTTGAGTTCACTCAGCAAGGCTCAGCCGCCAAGCCAATTCATGTCAGGGTAAAATTTGCAATATCTACGCCTGAGAACGCAACCGGTTGCTGCCAGTCGGGGATAGTTATAGCCGGCTAACTAGTTGCATGTGTTTTTCCTCTCTAACATTCATTAGACTAGTAACGTAAACTACTCAGACATGTTATACCAACATCAATATTGCAATGGCAATTTCTAGTGTTTTAACAACAGCTAATGAATGCTAGCAGCAAGCGTGACTGCTTTTTCTTGCAAAAACATGCACTGGTGGAAAAGGTAACGCGAGAGATAATCATATTTCAGCATGCGTCGCTATTTCGTTGCGTGATACGTTCTTTACAATTCAAACAGAATGCCAAACCTTATTTTCATCAACTTTTGCTGTATTTACAGGACTCGCATCTCAAAATGTGTACCGACCTGTCTGCCACTTGACAACTGTAGCCAAAATTACGGAATGTCTGGAAACACCCTGGTAAATCGAACAAATGTGTCAAAGTGCATTGGTTCACGATAGCTGTCAATCGGGAAAATAATATTCAATAAAATATTTACAATTGTAATATTTTACGACAGCATACATTTTCACAAATTACGCTTTAAAAATGTTAGCAATCTATTTTATAATATCTGACATGATGTAATAGAAGACACCATCGTCAATTCTAAGCATGTCCATTGTTGATATCTGTCACGACTTCGGCCGATGTTGGTGCCTCTCCTTGTTCGTTCGGCGGTCATCGTCACCGGCTTTCTAGCTACCACCGATCCACGTTTCTTTTTCCATTTGTTATGTCTTGATTGTTCACAACTGTTTCCCATATCGTTATGATTATTTTCCCTATTTAACCCTCTGGTTCTCATTATGTTTTGTGCGTGAATGTTTGCTTGTCATTGTGTTAGTTGTTTTGTGTCAGGATTATTTATCCCAGCGTGGATTTTTGACTTCTTCGAGAGTAAAGTACGTTATTTTACTCAGTTCTGTGTCCTGTGCTTGACTCTATCCTCATCTCCACAACTGACACTGACAATACCGTAGGAAGACAGCTGCTTTGCTTGTATCGATACTTATCATTCGGACCTTGCATTGCATTTTACATGGAAGGTTATACTGTAGCTAGTAAACGTTTATATTTATTTATCTTAATGATTAAACCCTGTATAAGTTCACCATGGGAACCTGTCAAGAAAAAGCATTTTGTCTTGAGACTTGACATCACTACAATGCATGCTGCTGGATGAAAACAGGAACGCATATCACCAAAATCAGCAGCACATACTGTATAACCTGAGTGGGAGATGGGTGGGCCTGTTTGGATTACATTTTGAGTTACAGCTGTACACAAGAGACAGAGGTTTGTTTGATGTGTCGATACAATTGAACATAGTGCAGGCAGTTGACATTTTATGTTTACTCACACACATTTTTGGCTGCTGCAAAGTCACCCTGCTGTTTTCCTTTTAAGCCAGCTGCATCCCAGCTGGGCCGGTCCACGGCATCAATGTGGTAGTGAGTAGTCCTAGAGATAGATCTACAGTAGTAACCCCTTTAAAACCTGTTGGGGCTAGGGGGCAGTATTTGCACGGCCAGATAAAAAAATGTACCCGATTTAAACTGGTTACTACTCTTGCCCAGAAACGAGAATATGCATATAATTAGTAGATTTGGATAGAAAACACTCTAAAGTTTCTAAAACTGTTTGAATGGTATCTGTGAGTATAACATAACTCATATGGCAGGCCAAAACCTGAGAAGATTCCATACAGGAGAAGCCCTGTCTGACAATTTGTTCTCCTTCTGCGGCATCTCTATCGAATATGCAGCATCTCTGCTGTAACGTGACATTTTCTAAGGCTTCCATTGGCTCTCAGAAGGCAACAAAGTGGAATGACGTCTCTCCAGTCTCTGGGCGAAAAACAGCAGGAGATTTTGTGAGTGGTCAGGCTGAGAACAGTGACACTGGAGATGCGCGTTCATGTGAATTCTCCATGTTTTTCTTTCTCTCTTTGAATGAATACAACGTCGCCCGGTTGGAATATTATCGCTATTTTACGAGAAAAATTGCATAAAAATTTATTTTAAACAGCGTTTGACATGCTTCTAAGTACGGTAATGGAATATTTTGAATTTTTTGTCACGAAATGCGCTCGCGCGTCACCCTTCGGATACTGACCTGAACGCACGAACAAAACGGAGCTATTTGGATATAACTATGGATTATTTCGAACCAAAACATCATTTTTTGTTGAAGTAGAAGTCCTGGGAGTGCATTCTGACGAAGAACAGCAAAGGTAATACAATTTTTCTTATAGTAAATCTGAGTTTGGTGAGGGCCAAACTTGGTGGGTGTCAAATTAGCTAGCCGTGATGCCCGGGCTATCTACTCAGAATATTGCAAAATGTGCTTTCGCCGAAAAGCTATTTTAAAATCTGACACCGCGATTGCATAAAGCAGTTCTGTATCTATAATTCTTAAAATAATTGTTATGTATTTTGTGAACGTTAATCATGAGTAATTAAGTAAATTCACCGGAAGTTTGCGGTGGGTATGCTAGTTCTGAACATCACATGCCAATGTAAAAAGCTGTTTTTTTATATAAATATGAACTTGATTGAACAAAACATGCATGTATTGTATAACATAATGTTCTAGGAGTGTCATCTGATGAAGATCATCAAAGGTTAGTGCTGCATTTAGCTGTGGTTTTGGTTTTTGTGACATATATGCTTGCTTTGAAAATGGCTGTGTGATTATTTTTGGCAGGGTACTCTCCTGACATAATCTAATATTTTGCTTTCGCTGGAAAGCCTTTTTGAAATCGGACAATGTGGTTAGATTAACGAGAGTCTTCTCTTTAAAATGGTGTAAAATAGTCATATGTTTGAGAAATTGAAGTTATAGCATTTATGAGGTATTTGTATTTCGCGCCACGCGATTCCACTGGCTGTTGACTAGGTGGGACACTTGCCCAGGGAGGTTAACAACCAACGTTCCCACAACTTTAGAGAAGAGTCTCATTAGGGCTCCCGAGTTGTGTAGCGGTCTAAGCCACTGCATCTCAGTGCAAGAGGTGTCACTACAGTCTCTGGTTCGAATCCAGGCTGAATCACATCCAGCTGGGATTGGGAGTCCCATAGGGCGGCGCACAATTGGCCCAGCGTCCTTTATTTAACTAGGCAAGTGTAACCGATGTGAAATGGCTAGTTAGTTAGCGGTGGTGCGTGCTAATAGCGTTTCAATCAGTGACGTCACTCGCTCTGAGACTTGAAGTAGGGTTTCCCCTTGTGTTGCAAGGGCCGCGGCTTTTGTGGCGCGATGGGTAACGATCCTTCGTGGGGTGTCAGTTGTTGATGTGTGCAAGGGTCCCTGGTTCGAGCCCGGGTTGGGGCGAAGAGAGGGACGGAACCTACACTGTTACACAAGTCAGTTAAGAACAAATTATTTTTTACAATGACAGCCTACACCGACCAAACCCGGACAACGCTGGACCAATTGTGCGCCGCCTTAACATACACAGAATACGGTTGCCATGTTCTCTGAATTAAAAATATTAACATGCTAGACACGTTCATGGGAATGTTGCAGGAACATTTCTGTGTATCAGTTGGCATGATGTCACCTAATGGTCCCAAAGAAATCAGACTTTGACATACATTATTACATTGTGCATGTTAATTGATGCATAGATTATTATCAGTGGCGATTTTAGCTTGTAAATCTTGCTAGGGTAAACTCGTTTTTTATTTATGCCAGCAAAGCCACTACATAACACAACACTAAACAATACATTAATTGCTCTATAACGGTGACAAATGGTGCCCACAAACTGTTAGGGCCTACATAAAGCTGTCCAATAGCAGAGCTTTCTTTTCAGCACCATGGAGTGAATCCTTACCACCGCTACACCTGGCTATCGGAGGAGCCTTCTCTGGCAGCGAAACAGTTCATTCAGCCTCATTTACTGCCTTTTTAAAAAACATAGCTGATATGGCTGACTTGCTTAAACAAATGTGGTTTCTACTGACAAATGTACAAACTATGGCAGGGAACGATAAGAGGCAATCCATAATTTCGATTAAGACAATGAGTGAGCTAAGACGAACGTAGTCAATATAACTATTGTTCAGCACTTTTTTGAAATGTTCAGCGACAGAATTCAGAACATTGGTCATTCTTACAGTATTATCCATGTACACCAAGTCAGAGCCATAGAATAAAAAAGGGGGCATATAAGCAGACAATGAAAGCTCTTGCAATATTCAATGATGGCATTTCTCTAAAGCAGGCTATAGGCTACATGTGCACCACCAACTCAGAACAGTAGGCTAAGTTATGAGGAGGAAAGGGACCAGATGATTAGGGTGAGGCACATGGGCAACTAACCGCTTACTACACAACATACACTTAGTATATACATATCTCCCAGGCATCTTGCATTTATGCAGCAGCATACAGTGCATTTTTGGACTCACCTTGTGCTGTCTGTGCTCACTTGAACAGGAAGTTATTTTGTACTTTGTCATTCAAATCTGGCATTCTCTGGATTTATGGTGCTTTCAAGATAACTGGGAACTCAAAAAAACAAGGTTGAATCATGACGTCAGTGATCTTCAGGTCAGAGCGCTAGAAAGAGGCCCGAGTTCCCGACTTGGAATTCTGAGTTGGATGACCATTCAAAACGTATTTTCCCAGTCGCAGCTCGTTTTTCGAGTTCCCAGTTGTCTTGAACTCACTGAAGTCTGAGATTTCCCAGTTCTGAGTTTCTAGATGTTTTGAACGTGGCAGAAGTCATGCTGGATTGACAGCAGGCTAGTGATTGCTTTGCAACGCTTGCAGTTAGCCACTGATTCCTTCCAAACCACTCATTGAATTTGCGATTTACGAACTTGTGTAATGTTTATATGTCCAATGGCCGATGAGCACTGATAGTTTTATCTATAATTTCTCCTCATACGACAAGGATTGAAAAGGATTTGCCATTAGATTGTCGACTTGATTCATGATGATAACTGCTTGTCTACCTTGCTAGCTAAGATTTAAAGTATGACGTTGACATGATCAGTCCAATCAAACCTACGGCAGATATTTACGTGATTTGACGTCATTCTATCTGTGGCCAATGACCTTGAGCCTTCTTGGATGGGCACTTCTAATGCTATGGTAGCACCCAAGGGGCTTGCATTTTCTAGCTCTCCCTGTAGATTTTGTGGTGACATAGTGTCCCCATGAGTGACAGAACACTGAGCCAATCACGGCGCAACTAGAGAACATTACCAACTCCTGCGCTTTTGTATTTTCCGCTGGCTGCCCCAATACCACAGAAGTCACTGAGCTAGGCTGAAACACCTGCATTTTGGAGCTGACTTACTCAAGAAAGCAAAGAGAGACCATGTTTGTATGCGGCTTTGTTAACTCTTTCTTTTTTTACATCATTTGCAAACTGATATGTGACACGTATTAATGACAAAGTAACATGCAAATATGGCAACAACAAAAATAAAATGAATATATATATATATATATATTTCTTTGCTGAACAGGTGGTGCTCAAAACAGGGTCGCCCTGAATGACGGGTTGTCACTGATTATTATTCAACATGTCCACACCTGGGATTTAAACTCACAACTTCTTGGTTCTCGGCATTCCGATCTTCCTGCTAAGAGACCATGTCAAGACATGTGTGTAGGTGGCAGAGAAGTCAAGCGCAGGAGAAACAAGCTTGGTGGAAGTGGAGTAGTTTAAGTAAAACAAACTCCAAAAACCAAATTACAATAAAAAGGAAACATGGGTACCAAAACCCTGTTGCGCACCAAAAATGACAACACGCGCAAAACAAACAATCTCTGACAAGGACATGAGGGGAAACAAAGGGTTAAATACACAACATGTAATGAATGGGTGTCGTAGGGTTTAGACCAAGACGCAGCGGGAAAATGTATACTCATCTTCTTTTATTAAAGGACAAAGAAGGAAAACCAAAATGAACACGTATACAAAAAAACATGACGACAAAGAACAGGCCGGTAAGGCACAAAGCTATACACAGCAACAATCTCCCACAAAATCCCATGACAAAAACACTCCTAAATATAGGACCTTCAATCAGAGGCAACGATAGACAGCTGCCTCCAATTGAAGGCCCCAATCCCCATTACCAAAACATAGAAATACAAACACCTAGACAGAACATAGAAAAACTAACATAGAACAATAACCAAAACCCTGGACTAATAAATCAAATACCCCTCTACCTAAATACATAGCCCGAACCATATAAACCAAATACCCCCTCTACATGAACACATACACAAACACACCCTGAACCACATAAAACAAATACCCCCTGCCACGTCCTGACCAAACTACAAGAACAAATAACCCCTTTACTGGTCAGGACGTGACAATGGGAATTGGAACCAGGTGAGTAGGAAGACAAGACAAAACCAATCGATAATGAAAAATGGATCAATGAAGGCTAGAAGACTGGTGACGTCGACCGCCGAGCACCGCCCGAACAAGGAGGGGCATCGACTTTGGCAGAAGTTGTGACAGACCATGTATGTGTCAGTTATCACTTAGTCTGACTATTCTCTCAAAATTGATTTGATTGACTTATTTAGGCAATTAACGCCTTCTGTATAGTTTACCCTGTTTTCACAATGATATATATATATATTTTTTCACCTTTATTTGACCAGATAAGCTAGTTGAGAACAAGTTCTTATTTACAACTGCGACCTGGCCTAGATAAAGCAAAGCAGTGCGACACAAACAACAACAGTTACACATGGAATAAACAAGCGTACAGTCAATAACACAATAGAAAGAAAAAATAAAGTCTATATACAGTGTGTGCAAATGGCGTGAGGAGGTAAGTCAATAAGTAGGCCATAGTTGCGAAGTAATTACAATTTAGCAAATTAACACTGGAGTGATAGAGCAGATGATGATGTGCAAGTAGAAATACTGGTGTGCAAAAGAGAAGAAAAGTAAATAAAAACAGTATGGGGATGAGGTCCCCAGATTGGGTGGGCTATTTACAGATGGGCTATGTACAGCTGCAGCGATCGGTTAGCTGCTCAGATAGCTGATGTTTAAAGTTAGTGGGGGAAATATAAGTCTCCTGCTTCAGCGATTTTTGCAATTCGCTCCAGTCATTGGCAGCAGAGAACTGGAAGGATTTGGGGATGACCAGTGAGATATGCCTGCTAGAGCTCATGCTATGGGTGGGTGTTGTTATCGTGACCAGTGAGCTGAGATAAGGCGGAGCTTTACCTAGCATCAACTTATAGATGACCTGGAGCCAGTGGGTCTGGCGATGAATATGTAGCGAGGGCCAGTAAGGGGCTTTGGTAACAAAACGGATGGCACTGTGATAGACTGCATCCAGTTGAGTAGAGTATTGGAAGCTATTTTGTAAATGACATCGTCGAGGATCGGTAGGCTAGTCAGTTTTACGAGGGTGTGTTTGGCGGCGTGAGTGAAGGAGGCTTTGTTGCGAAATAGGACGCCGATTCTAGATTAAATTTTGGATTGGAGATCGGAGATGTTTAATATGAGTCTGGAAGGAGAGTTTACAGTCTAACCAGACACCTAGGTACTTGTAGTTGTCCACATATTCAAACTCAGAACCGTCCAGAGTAGTGATGCTAGTCGGGCGGGCAGGTGCGGCCAGCGAATGGTTGAAAAGCATGCATTTGTTTTTTTTCTAGCGTTTAAGAGCAGCTGGAGGCCACGGAAGGACTGTTGTATGGCATTGAAGCTCATTTTGGAGGTTAGTTAACACAGTGTCCAAGGAAGGGCCAGATGTATACAGAATGGTGACGTCTGCGTAGAGGTGGATCAGGGAATCACCCGCAGCAAGAGCGACATCGTTGATATATACAGAGAAAAGAGTCGGCCTGAGAATTGAACCCTGTGGTACCCCCATAGAGACTGCCAGAGGTCCGGACAACAGGCCCTCCGATTTGACACACTGAACTCTATCTGAGAAGTAGCTGGTGAACCAGGCAAGGCAGTCATTTGAGAAACCAAGGCTGTTGAGTCTGCCGATGAGAATACGGTGATTGACAGAGTCGAAAGCCTTGGCCAGGTTGATGAACACGGCTGCACAGTACTGTCTTTTATCAATGGCGGTTATGATATCGTTTAGGACCTTGAGCATTGCTGAGGTTCACCCGTGACCAGCTCGGACACCGGATTGCACAGCCGAGAAGGTACGGTGGGATTCGAAATGGTCGGTGATCTGTTTATTAACTTGGCTTTCAAAGACTTTAGAAAGGCAGGGCAGAATGGATATAGGTCTATAACAGTTTGGGTCTAGAGTGTCACCCCCTTTGAAGAGGGGGATGACCGCGGCAGCTTTCCAATCTTTAGGGATCTCGGACGATACGAAAGAGAGGTTGAACAGACTGGTAGTAGGAGTTGCAACAATGGCGGCGGATAATTTTAGAAAGAGAGAGTCCAGATTGTCTAGCCCAGCTGATTTGTACGGGTCCAGGTTTTGCAGCTCTTTCAGAACATCTGCTATTTGGATTTGGGTGAAGGAGAAGCTGGGGAGGCTTGGGCAAGTAGATGCGGGGGGTGCAGAGCTGTTGGCCGGGGTAGGGGTAGCCAGAAGGAAAGCATGGCCAGCCGTAGAGAAATGCTTCTTGAAATTCTCGATTATCGTGGATTTATCGGTGGTGAGTGTTTCCTACCCTCAGTGCAGTGGGCAGCTGGGAGGAGGTGCTCTTATTCTCGATGGACTTTACAGTGTCCCAAAACGTTTTGGAGTTAGAGCTACAGGATGCACATTTCTGTTTGAAAAAGCTAGTCTGCTTTCCTAACTGACTGCATGTTTTGGTTCCTGACTTCCCTGAAAGGTTGCATATCGCGGGGACTATTCGATGCTAGTGCAGTCCGCCACAGGATGTTTTTGTGCTGGTCGAGGGCAGTCAGGTCTGGAGTGAACCAAGGGCTATAGCTGTTCTTAGTTCTACATTTTTTGAAAGGGGCATGCTTATATAAGATGGTGAGGAAATTACTTTTAAAGAACGACCAGGCATCCTCGACTGACGGGATGAGGTCAATATCCTTCCAGGATACCCGGGCCAGGTCGATTAGAAAGGCCTGCTCGGAGAAGTGTTTTAGGGAGCGTTTGACAGTGATGAGGGGTGGTCGTTTGACAGCGGACCCATAGCGGATGCAGGCAATGAGGCAGTGATCGCTGAGATCCTGATTGAAAACAGCAGAGGTGTATTTGGAGGGCAAGTTGGTCAGGATAATATCTAATTAAATAGTGTTTCTTGAGTGTACTTTTAACCAAGCTGATATTTACTTCAAAGTGCATTCACCCTATTGCTTACACCTATGCAGTTGTTTCAGTTCTACACAAGTGCCTCTGGAGAAGTGGTTAGGGTTTGCTTCTGGACAGGCCATAACTATACTGGTCCAATAAGCACATGCCCTAGGGGAAACCCTTATTGGGACAGTGGTTAAGGTATTTGTCATTGCTGCTGGGGGCCTGTGTTCGAGATCCGCTAGAGGAGTCGCACTACTCTCACATTCTTAGTAATATATCTTAATGTCAATATTTGGCAACAGTTGTAACTCCCCTAATTTATCTAATTCAAATGAGTTTCTCATTGAAAGATGGGAATCTGTAGGATTACCCCTTGAGCCCAAATGATGACCACAGCTGGGAAGTTCCACCCTCTCAATCTCCAGCATGGACTATTCTGAATTCTGCATCAGTGATTGACATTCTAGGGGGAAGGCTGTCATTGACATGCGTTATCTGCATGATTTAGGAAAACAACTAACTTCCTGCATTTCAACACATTTTGCCATGGGGTATAGTGAAAAATGTGCAGTTTTATAATGCTATTCTACAAATGTATTTTTATGTGCACTACATCATCAGACACAGCCTTTTATCTGCTCGTTGCCAATTGGATGGAAACCTAACTATAGTCCTCGTTATGTCAACTAGTTTATTGAACATTAGTCCAGTTAATTACTACCATCAAAGAGATGAGGCTGTCGCACAGCTGCCAACCTCTGAATATAACTTTTACAATTACTCTGATTATTGGCATTTGTAATCATCATAATCTTTTGATTATTTCATGTCCCAGAACCGAGTCCTTGACCAGATAATGTCGGGATTAAGGTCACAGTAACGAATAATCTTCAATTTACCACCAACCAAACGAGATAAACAATGTTTATCTTCATCTCTCCTAGAATAAGCCTGCATTATCACAAACTGCCCCATAGAATGTACTACACTACATGACCAAAAGTACAGTTGAAGTCGGAAGTTTACATACACTTAGGTTGGAGTCATTAAAACTCATTTTTCAACCACTCCACAAATTTCTTGTTAACAAACTATAGTTTTGGCAAACATCCTACTTTGTGTATGACACAAGTAATTTTTCCCAAAATTGTTTACAGACTGCCAATCCAAGTTGGCGTAGCAGTCAGATGTCTTTGTTCTTCATATTGTCGTGTCCCATGTATATATATTTTTATATATTTTTCTTCGCATATCTTTTTTATATATTTTTCTAAACCTAAACTTCAAGACTCTCCTGCAACCCGCCTCACCCAATGTGGTGTGGATCTGTTTTTTCTAAAGTATTTTTATTTACTTCCAATCCAGAATCCCCCAACAGAAGCTAGCCAGCTCACTAGCTACTAGCTAGTAGTCAGCTAACCACTGCTAGCGGTCACCAGCTAACCTTTAGCTCGGAAAGCTCTCGCCAGTTGTACAACGCGACTCAAACCAGAGCATACCGGACCTATTTTCTCTCCATATCCCCGGATTCCTACCGCAAGCTCTGGACATTTTCACCTGTATCATCGCAGCTAGCTAGCTGCTATCCGAGTGACTTCTCCGGCTAATGTCGGTCCCGAAGCAAGCACAAATTAGCCTGGAGCTAGCCCATGCTAGGCCCTTTCTCCAGCTAGCTAAAGAGGCCCATCAGCCACTCCTAGGCTACAATACCCGGACCCCTTCTACTGCCGGTACGGGGCACGGAACCCCACCGATCCTTCACGAATGGACTACGACGTAATCTGCTTGAGGGGGTACTCAACTGGCCTCTACATCGCGACATCCCCTGAATGCCCATCTGTTAGCCGGGGCCCGCTAGCTACTAGCCGCAGGCTGCTAGCCGCGGCCCGCTAGCTGTCTAGAGCATATTGGACTGTTAGCTGTATATAGATCCATCAGCCAATTTCTTGGGCTACTATACCTATAGTGAGGGAAAAAAGTATTTGATCCCCTGCTGATTTTGTACATTTGCCCACTGACAAAGAAATGATCAGTCTATCATTTTAATGATAGGTTTATTTGAACAGTGAGAGACAGAATAACAACAAAAAAATCCAGAAAAACACATGTCAAAAATGTTATAGATTAATTTGCATTTTAATGAGGGAAATAAGTATTTGACCCCCTCTCAATCAGAAAGATTTCTGCCTCCCAGGTGTCTTTTATATAGGTAACGAACTGAGATTTGGAGCACACACTTAAAGGGAGTGCTCCTAACTGCAGCTTGTTACCTGTAAAAAAGACACCAGTCCACAGAAGCAATCAATCAATCAGATTCCAAGCTTTCCACCATGGCCAAGACCAAAGAGCTCTCCAAGGATGTCAGGGACAAGATTGTAGACCTACACAAGGCTGGAATGGGCTACAAGACCATCGCCAAGCAGCTTGGTGAGAAGGTGACAACAGTTGGTGCGATTATTCGCAAATGGAAGAACCACAAAAGAACTGTCAATCTCCCTCGGCCTGCGGCTCCATGCAAGATCTCACCTCGTGGAGTTGCAATGATCATGAGAACGGTGAGGAATCAGCCCAGAACTACACGGGAGGATCTTGTCAATGATCTCAAGGCAGCTGGGACCATAGTCACCAAGAAAACAGTTGGTAACATATTACGCCGTGAAGGACTGAAATCCTGCAGCGCCCGCAAGGTCCCCCTGCTCAAGAAAGCACATATACATGCCCGTCTGAAGTTTGCCAATGAACATCTGAATGATTCAGAGGACAACTGGGTGAAAGTGTTGTGGTCAGATGAGACCAAAATGGAGCTCTTTGGCATCAACTCAACTCGCCGTGTTTGGAGGAGGAGGAATGCTGCCTATGACCCCAAGAACACCATACCCACCGTCAAACATGGAGGTGGAAACATTATGCTTTGGGGGTGTTTTTCTGCTAAGGGGACAGGACAACTTCACCGCATCAAAGGGACGATGGACGGGGCCATGTACCGTCAAATCTTGGGTGAGAACCTCCTTCCCTCAGCCAGGGCATTGAAAATGGGTCGTGGATGGGTATTCCAGCATGACAATGACCCAAAACACATGGCCAAGGCAACAAAGGAGTGGCTCAAGAAGAAGCACATTAAGGTCCTGGAGTGGCCTAGCCAGTCTCCAGACCTTAATCCCATAGAAAATCTGTGGAGGGAGCTGAAGGTTCGAGTTGCCAAATGTCAGCCTTGAAACCTTAATAATGACTTGGAGAAGATCTGCAAAGAGGAGTGGGACACAATCCCTGCTGAGATGTGTGCAAACCTGGTGGCCAACTACAAGAAACGTCTGACCTCTGTGATCGCCAACAAGGTTTTTGCCACCAAGTACTAAGTCATGTTTTGCAGAGGGGTCAAATACTTATTTCCCTCATCAAAATGCAAATCAATTTATAACATTTTTGACATGCGTTTTTCTGTTGTTTTTTTTTTATTCTGTCTCTCACTGTTCAAATAAACCTACCATTACAATTATAGACTGATCATTTCTTTGTCAGTGGGCAAATGTACAAAATCAGCAGGGGATCAAAAAAAAAATTCCTCACTGTATCTTGCCAATTGGACCTGGACCCCTTTACCACTCGGAACCCTACTAATCCATCACGACTGGTCTATCGACATCACCATATGCTGAGGCTAAAACAGACTTTCCTCTGTCGAGACGTCCCTCTAAGGCCCGCTACTAGCTTGCTAGCCCCGGCCTGCTAGCTGTCTGAATCGCCGTGTCTCCAGCCAGCCCAACCACTCACTGGACCCCTATTGATCACCCGCTACGCATGCCTCCTCCTAATATCAATATGCCTTGTCCATTACTGTTCTGGTTAGTGATCACTGTCTTATTTCACTGTAGAGCCTCTAGCCCTGCTCAATATGCCTTAACCCACCATTTAGTTCCACCTCCCACATATGCGGTGACATCACCTGGTTTAAACGTCTCTAGAGACAATATCTCTCCTATCATTACTCAATGCCTATGTTTACCTCCAATGTACTCACATCCTACCATACCTTTGTCTGTACATTATGCCTTGAATCTATTCTATCGTGCCCAGAAACCTGCTCCTTTTACTCTCTGTTCTGAACGTAATAGACGACCAGTTCTGATAGCCTTTAGCCGTACCCTTATCCTACTCCTCCTCTGTTCCTCTGGTGATGTAGCGTTTAATCCATGCCCTGCAGTGCCTAGCTCCACTCCTACTCCCCAGGTGCTCTCATTTGTTGACTTCTGTAACCGTAAAAGTCTTGGTTTCATGCATGTTAACATTAGAAGCCTACTCCCTAAGTTTGTTTTATTCACTGCTTTAGCACACTCTGCCAACCCTGATGTCCTAGCCATGTCTGAATCCTGGCTTAGGAAGACCACCAAAAACCCTGACATTTCCATCCCTAACTATAACATTTTCCGACAAGATGGAACTGCCAAAGGGGGTGGGGTTGCGATCTACTGCAGAGATAGCCTGCAGAGTTCTGTCTTTCTATCCAGGTCTGTACCCAAACAATTCGAGCTTCTACTTTTAAAAATCCACCTTTCCAGAAACAAGTCTCTCACCGTTGCCGCTTGCTATAGACCACCCTCTGCCCCCAGCTGTGCCCTGGACACCATATGTAAATTGATTGCCCCCCATCTATCTTCAGAGCTCGTGCTGCTAGGTGACCTAAACACCCCGGCTATCCTACAATCTAAGCTTGATGCCCTCAATCTCACACAAATTATCAATCAACCTACTAGGTACAACCCCAAATCCGAAAACACGGGCACCCTCATAGATATCATCCTAACCAACTTGCCCTCCAAATACACCTCTGCTGTTTTCAACCAAGATCTCAGCTATCACTGCCTTATTGCCTGCATCCGTAATGGGTCTGCGATCAAACGACCACCCCTCATCACTGTCAAACGCTCCCTAAAACACTTCAGCGAGCAGACCTTTCTAATGGACCTGGCCCGGGTATCCTGGAAGGATATTGACCTCATCCCGTCAGTAGAGGATGCCTGATTATTCTTTAAAAGTGCCTTCCTTACCATCTTAAATAAGCATGCCCCATTCAAACATTTTAGAACCAGGAACAGATATAGCCCTTGGTTCTCTCCAGACCTGACTGCCCTTGACCAGCATAAAAACACCCCGTGGCGTTCTGCATTAGCATCTAATAGCCCCCGTGATATGAAACTTTTAAGGGAAGTTAGGAACCAATATACACAGGCAGTTAGGAAAGCTAAGGCCAGCTTTTTCAAGCAGAAATTTTCATCCTGTAGCACAGAGTCAAAAAAGTTCTGGGACACTGTAAAGTCCATGGAGAATAAGACCACCTCCTCCCAGCTGCCCACTGCACTGAGGGTAGGAAACACTGTCACCACCGATAAATCCGCTATAATTGAGAATTTCAATAAGCATTTTTCTACGGCTGGCCATGCTTTCCACCTGGCTATCCCCAGACTCAACAGCCATGGTTTCTCAAATGATTGCCTTTCCTGGTTCACCAACTACTTCTCTGAGAGTTCAGTGTGTCAAATCGTCTCTATGGGGGTGCCACAGGGTTCAATTCTCGGGCCAACTCTCTTCTCTGTATACATTAATGATGTCGCTCTTGCTGCTGGTGATTCTTTGATCCACCTCTACGCAGACGACAGCCTTCTGTATACCTCTGGCCCTTCTTTGGACACTGTGTTACTAACCTCCAGATGAGCTTCAATGCCATACAACTCTCCTTCCGTGGCCTCCAACTGCTCTTAAATGCAAGTAAAACTAAATGCATGCTCTTCAACCGATCGCTGCCTGCACCCGCCCGCCCTTCCAGCATCACTACTCTGGACGGTTCTGACTTAGAATATGTGGACAACTACAAATACCTAGGTGTCTGGTTAGACTGTAAACTCTCCTTCCAGACTCACATTAAGCATCTCCAATCCAAAATTACATCTAGAGTCGGCTTCCTATTTCGCAACATGGCATCCTTCACTCATGCTGCCAAACATACCCTCGTAAAACTGACCATCCTACCGATCCTCGACTTCGGGGATGTCATTTACAAAACAGCCTCCACCACTCTACTCAACAAATTGGATGCAGTCTATCACAGTGCCATCCGTTTTGTCACCAAAGCCCCATATACTACCCACCACTGTGACCTGTACACTCTCGTCGGCTGGCCCTCGCTTCATACTCATCGCCAAACCCACTGGCTCCATGTCTCTGCTAGGTAAAGCCCCGCCTTATCACAGCTCACTGGTCACCATAGCAGCACCCACCCGTAGCACCCGCTCCAGCAGGTATATCTCACTGGTCACCCCCAAAGCCAATTCTTCCTTTGGCCGCCTCTCCTTCCAGTTCTCTGCTTCCAATGACTGGAATGAACTGCAAAAATCACTGAAGCTGGAGACTCATATCTCCTTCACAAGCTTAAGCAGCAGCTGTCAGAGCAGCTCATAGATCACTGCACCTGTACATAGCCCATCTATAAATAGCCCATCCAACTACCTCATCCCCATACTGTATTTATTTATTTATCTTGCTTCTTTGCACCCCAGTATCTCTACTTGCACGTTCATCTTCTGCACATCTACCATTCCAGTGTTTAATTGCTATATTCTAATTACTTCGCCACCATGGCCTATTTATTGCCTTACCTCCCTTATACTACCTCATTTGCACATGCTGTATATAGACTTTTTCTACTGCATTATTGATTGTATGTTTGTTTATTCCATGTGTCACTGTGTGTTGTTGTATGTGTCGAACTGCTTTGCCTTATCTTGGCCAGGTCACAGTTGCAAATGAGAACTTGTTCTCAACTAGACTACCTGGTTAAATTAAAATTAAATTTAAAAAAAATATATATATATTTCACTTTTATTATTCACTGTATCACAATTCCAGTGAGTCAGAAGTTTACATACACTAAGTTGACTGTGCCTTTCTGGAAAATTCCAGAAAATTATGTCATGGCTTTAGAAGCTTCTGATAGGTTAATTGACATCATTTGAGTCAATTGGAGGTGTACCTGTGGATGTATTTCAAAGCCTACCTTCAAACTCAGTGCCTCTTTGCTTGACATCATGGGAAAATCTAAAGAAATCAGCCAAGACCTCAGAAAAAAAATTGTAGACCTCCGCAAGTCTGGTTTATCCTTGGGAGCAATTTCCAAACGCCTGAAGGTACCATGTTCATATGTACAAACAATAAACGCAAGTATAAACACCATGGGACCACGCAGCCGTCATACTGCTCAAGAAGGAGACGGCGTCTGTCTCCTAGAGATAAATGTATACTGCTCAAAAAAATAAAGGGAACACTAAAATAACACATCCTAGATCTGAATGAATGAAATAATCGTATTAAATACTTTTTTCTTTACATAGTTGAATGTGCTGACAACAAAATCACACAAAAATAATCAATGGAAATCCAATTTATCAACCCATGGAGGTCTGGATTTGGAGTCACACTCAAAATTAAAGTGGAAAACCACATTACAGACTGATCCAACTTTGATGTAATGTCCTTAAAACAAGTCAAAATGAGGCTCAGTAGTGTGTGTGGCCTGCACATGCCTGTATGACCTCCCTACAACGCCTGGGCATGCTCCTGATGAGGTGGCGGATGGTCTCCTGAGGGATCTCCTCCCAGATCTGGACTAAAGCATCCGCCAACTCCTGGACAGTCTGTGGTGCAACGTGGCGTTGGTGGATGGAGCGAGACATGATGTCCCAGATGTGCTCAATTGGATTCAGGTCTGGGGAACGGGCGGGCCAGTCCATAGCATCAATGCCTTCCTCTTGCAGGAACTGCTGACACACTCCAGCCACATGACGTCTAGCATTGTCTTGCATTAGGAGGAACCCAGGGCCAACCGTACCAGCATATGGTCTCACAAGGGGTCTGAGGATCTCATCTCGGTACCTAATGGCAGTCAGGCTACCTCTGGCGAGCACATGGAGGGCTGTGCGGCCCCCCAAAGAAATGCCACCCCACACCATGACTGACCCACCGCCAAACCGGTCATGCTGGAGGATGTTGCAGGCAGCAGAACGTTCTTCGCGGCGTCTCCAGACTCTGTCACGTCTGTCACATGTGCTCAGTGTGAACCTGCTTTCATCTGTGAAGAGCACAGGGCGCCAGTGGCGAATTTGCCAATCTTGGTGTTCTCTGGCAAATGCCAAACGTCCTGCACGGTGTTAATCTGTAAGCACAACCCCCACCTGTGGACGTCGGGCCCTCATACCACCCTCATGGAGTCTGTTTCTGACCATTTGAGCAGACACATGCACATTTGTGGCCTGCTGGAGGTCATTTTGCAGGGCTCTGGCAGTGCTCCTCCTGCTCCTCCTTGCACAAAGGCGGAGGTAGCGGTCCTGCTGCTGGGTTGTTGCCCTCCTACGGCCTCCTCCACGTCTCCTGATGTACTGGCTTGTCTCCTGGTAGCGCCTCCATGCTCTAGATACTACGCTGACAGACACAGCAAACCTTCTTGCCACAGCTCGCATTGATGTGCCATCCTGGATGAGCTGCACTACCTGAGCCACTTGTGTGGGTTGTAGACTCCGTCTCATGCTACCACTAGAGTGAAAGCACCACCAGCATTCAAAAGTGACCAAAACATCAGCCAGGAAGCATAGGAACTGAGAAGTGGTCTGTGGTCCACCTGCAGAACCACTCCTTTATTGGGGGTGTCTTGTTAATTGCCTATAATTTCCACCTGTTGTCTATTCCATTTGCACAACAGCATGTGAAATTTATTGTCAATCAGTGTTGCTTCCTAAGCGGACAGTTTGATTTCACAGAAGTGTGATTGACTTGGAGTTACATTGTGTTGTTTAAGTGTTCCCTTTATTTCTTTGAGCAGTGTAGTTCGGTGCGAAAAGTGCAAATCAATCCCAGAACAACAGCAAAGGACCTTGTGAAGATGCTGGAGGAAACCGGTACAAAAATATCTATATCCACAGTAAAACGAGTCTTGTATTGACATAACCTGAAAGGCCGCTCAGCAAGGAAGAAGCCACTGCTCCATAACCACCATAAAAAAGCCAGACTACGGTTTGCAACTGCACATGGGGACAAAGACCGTACTTTCTGGAGAAATTTCCATTGGTCTGATGAAACAAAAATTTAACTGTTTGGCCATAATGACCATCATTATGTTTGGAGGAAAAAGGGGGAGGCTTGCAAGCCGAAGAACACCATCTCAACCGTGAAGCACGAGGGTGGCAGCATCATGTTGTGGGGGTGCTTTGCTGCAGGAGGGACTGGTGCACTTCACAAAATAGATGGCATCATGAGGACGGAAAATTATGTGGATATATTGAAGCAACATCTCAAGACATCGGTCAAGAGGTTAAAGCTTGGTTGCAAATGGGTCTTCCAAATGGACAATGACCCCAAGCATACTTCTAAAGTAGTGGCAAAATGGCTTAAGGACAACAAAGTCAAGGTATTGGAGTGGCCATCACAAAGCCCTAACCTCAAACCTATAGAAAATGTGTGGCCAGAACTGAAAAATTGTGTGCGAGCAAGGAGGACTACAAACCTGACTCAGTTGCACCAGCTCTGTTAGGAAGAAGGGGCCAAAATTCACCCAACTAATGGTGGAAACTTGTGGAAGGCTACCCTAAACGTTTGACCCAAGTTAAACAATTTAAAGACAATGCTACCAAATACTAACTGACAGAGGTGGGACCAAGTCATTGTTTTACAACAAGTAAGTCTCAAGTCTTAGAACTCAAGTCCCAAGTCAAGTCTCAAGTCAAGAGGTGGGACAAGTATCAAGTCAAGTTTCGAGTCCTAAACAAGTCATAATGTACTCTTCAGCAAATGTAATACCATTTCATATTTTTAACAAGAGAAATAGTTTGTATATTACATTTACGCAAGTCATGAATGCTTTTAAAAATATATTTATTACTTTCCAAATAGACTTTATTTTTCCATGTTAATACATGGGTAGCCATTAGAAAGAACTCGCCGACGTTCCTCTGCACTGCCACGTGCAACTTTTTCTCAGCTGGAACAATTTGATTGGCTGCTGTCCGATTCAATCTATAATCTGTTAAATTAAGAGTTGATGTGCTGCACACTTTTTTTATATTTGGGGTTGGGGAAGGGAATATAAAGTCAGTTCGAGTCAAAAGGCTCAAGTCCAAGTTAAGTCACGAGTCATTGGTGTTAAAGTCAAAGTCGAGTTGCAAGTCATCATATTTGACTCGAGTCCAAGTCATGTGACTCGAGTCCACTAATTGAGTGTATGTAAACTTCTGACCCACTGGGAATGTGATGAAAGAAATAAAAGCTGAAATAAATCATTCTCTTTACTATTATTCTGACATTTCACATTCTTAAAATAAAGTGGTGATCCTAACTGACCTAAGACAGAATTTTTACGAGGATTAAATGTCAGGAATTGTGAAAAACTGAGTTTAAATGTATTTGGCTAAGGTGTATGTAAACTTCCGACTTCAACTGTATGTGGACACCTGCTAGTAGATCATCTCAATTGAAAATAATGGGCAATTATATGGAGTTGGTCGCCCTTTTCTGCTTTAACAGCCTCCGCTTTCCACTAGATGTTGGAACTAGAGGTCGACCGATTATGATTTTTCAATGCCGATACCGATTATTGGAGGACCAAAAAAAGCTGATACCGATTAATCAGACGATTTTTATATATATATTTGTAATAATGACAATTACAACAATACTGAATGAACAATGAATACTTTTATTTTAACTTAATATAATACATCAATAAAATCAATTTAGTCTCAAATAAATAATGAAACATGTTCAATTTGGTTTAAATAATGCAAAAACAAAGTGTTGGAGAAGAAAGTAAAAGTGCAATATGTGCCATGTAAAAAGCTAACGTTTAAGTTCCTTGCTCAGAACATGAAAGCTGGTGGTTCCTTTTAACATGAGTCTTCAACATTCCCAGGTAAGAAGTTTTAGGTTGTAGTTATTATAGGACTATTTCTCTCTATACCATTTGTATTTCATATACCTTTGACAATTGGATGTTCTAATAGGTACTTTAGTATTGCCAGTCTAATCTCGGGAGTTGATAGACTTGAAGTCATAAACAGTGCAATGCTTGAAGCATTGCGAAGAGCTGCTGGCAAACGCAGTAAAGTGCTGTTTGAATGAATGCTTACGAGCCTGCTGCTGCCTACCACCACTCAGTCAGACTGCTCTATCAAATCATAGACTTAATTATAATATAATAACTCACAGAAATATGAGCCTTAGGTCATTAATATGGTCAAATCCGGAAACTATCATTTCGAAAACAAAACGTTTATTATTTCAGTGAAATACGGAACCTTTCCGTATTTTATCTAACGGGTGGCATCCATAAGTCTAAATATTGCTGTTACATTGCACAACTTTCAATGTTATGTCATAATTACGTAAAATTCTGGCAAATTAGTTCGCAACGAGCCAGGCGGACCAAACTGCTGCATATACCCTGACTCTGTTGCACAGAACGCAAGATAAGTGACACAATTTCCCTAGTTAAAAGAAATTCATGTTAGCAGGCAATATTAACTAAATATGCAGGTTTAAAAATATATACTTGTGTATTGATTTTAAGAAAGGCGTTGATGTTTATGGTTAGGTACACATTGGTGCAACGACAGTGCTTTTTCGCAAATGCGCTTGTTAAATCACCCATTTGGCGAAGTAGGCTGTGATTCAATGATAAATTAACAGGCACCGCATCAATTATATGCAACGCAGGACAAGCTAGATAAACTAGTAATATCATCAACCATGTGTAGTTAACTAGTGATTATGTTAAGATTGATTGATTGTTTTTTATAAGATACATTTAATGCTAGCTGGCACCTTACCTTGGCTCCTTGCTGCACTCACATAACAGGTAGTCAGCTTGCCACGCAGTTGCCTCGTGGAGTGCAATGTAATCGGCCATGATCGGTGTCCAAAAATGCCGATTACCAATTGTTATGAAAACTTGAAATCGGCCCTAATTAATCGACCATTCCGATTAATCGGTCAACCTCTAGTTGGAACATTGCTGTGTGGACTTGCTTCTATTCAGCCACAATAGCATTAGTGAGGTCGGGCACCTATGTTCTGGCTTGCGTTCCAATTAATCTCAAAGGTGTTAGATGGGGTTGAGGTCAGAGCTCTGTGCAGGCCTGTCAAGGTCTTTCACACCGATCTCAACAAACCCTATCTGTATGGACCTAGCTTTGTGCATGAGGGCACTGTCATGCTGAAACAGGAAAGGACCTTCTCCAAATTGTTGCCACTGTCAGGGTAGGTTCCTTATCCCTTGTCAATCATTGGCTTATTGGTGAAATCAGCAGTCAGACAATATCTTTAAGTAAATCAATCATTCATTTATTAATGCAATTGCAGGCAGAAGTTGACAACGGGAACAAAGCACGCATGTTTCCGAGTAAGTTCTGCACCCCACCTAAGGGCGCAGCTGATTTTATACACTTGTGGTATGATACCTAGGGGTATGATAACCTACGTCAATGTATGTGTGTATCAATAAGCTGAGGTTACTTTATAAGACAACCTAGTACAGTAGCTTCTCTGAATTTATTAGCATTGTCTACTGTCACACAGATCAAAATGTCAAAACCAGAGTGTGGTTACTTCTCTTTATCTAGTTTCGGTCTGACTCAGACCTAGCCTGCAAGCACACTTTCGCAACAGCCAGGGCTTAACCACAAAGACTAATATAGATAGCTTATGCAACATATAGTGGCAGAGTTAAAAACAGCCCTAGACCATTATACCTCCTCCACCAAACTTTACAGTTGGCACTATGCATTGGAGCATGTAGCATTCTCCCGGCATCTGCCTAACCCAGATTCGTCCGTCGGACTGCCAGAGAATGAAGCGTGATTCATCACTCCAGAGAACGCTTTTCCACTGCTCCAGAGTCCAATGCCGGCTAGCTTTACACCACTCCAGCCGACACTTGGCATTGTGCATGGTGATCTTAGGCTTGTGTGCGGATGCTTGGCCATGGAAACACATTTCTTAAAGCTCCCAACGAACAGTTTTTGTGCTGACATTGCTTCCAGAGGCAGTTTGGAACTCAGTAGTGAGTGTTGCAACCGAGGACAGATGATTTTTACGCGCTACGTGCTTCAGCACTCAGTGGTCCCGTTCTGTGAGCTTGTGTGGCCTACCACTTCGTGACTGAGCTGTTGTTGCTCCTAGACATTTCCACTTCAAAATAAGAGCACTTACAATTGACCGGGGCAGCTCTAGCATGGCAGAAATTTGATGAACTGACTTGTTGGAAAAGTGGCATCCTATGACTAGGCCACGTTGAAAGTCACTGAGCGCTTCAGTAAGGCCATTCTACTGCCAATGTTTCACTGTGGAGATTGCATGGCTGTGTGCTCGATTTTATACACCTGTCAGCAATGTGTGTGGCTTAAATAGCTGAATCCACTCATTTGAGGTGTCCACATTTTTTGTATTTGTAGTGTATCTGCTGTTAAAAGAGAAGACAGCAGAGAATGGAGCTCTGTGTTTGATTGACCAGGACAATTATACCTATTTTTACACTGTCAGTCGCAGTAGTTTGGACTTGGGCAGATTGACTCCTATACCCATTTTCCCAATTTAGTCACATCAGATGACAAAATAATTCACTCTACTCTACTATCACAGGCAGAGTTTTAGGGAATTGATTCCTTCCCTGGAGCCACAGAGAGCACATAGATTGCTGGGCTGACTGGTTGCCCACAAAGAGGAAAGAGGATGTGCTACACTTGTAAATCTCATACAGGGTTAGTTATCGAGATTTCCTTGAACTTGTTTTGCAGTCTGACTATCTCACAAAGCCGAAGTGACCCCAATCAGCAGCTACTATCTACAGTTAGTTTGAGTTGTCACTCACTGCATAAACTTTCGCTCTTGCACTGCAGGAGTGTTCCTCCAGTCTGCCAGAGCAGCTGTTATCCCAATTAATCACCTCTGCTTCTACCCTCTTCTCCATTACATGAGGCTGATTGAGGTGCTGACAGGATGCTGACAGGTTGTTTTGCATAAGCTCTCTGCGCTTGGGTCCGCCGGGTTTTACTGTGTAACAATGTGTACCACTGTCTCCTTGGCGTCCATTCCAGTGATAATGTGCCTCATTGTAAGTGGAGCAATTTCAATGACAGTAGGGCTGGCCAAGCACTGGCGTCACTGGACACTGGCGGTAATCTAATGCGACAATCATTATTACCGGCGTGCCCATCAGGCCCAGCAGTGGGTAATGACAAGCGAAGCCCTAGGCTGCGCTGGTGATCACATCCGGGGGAGAGACAGACAGCCCAGGCAGTGGTGCTATGTGGGAAGGAGTTGGCCTTCCCAAGGCCCAGAGTGGTTAACATACCACAGCTGTTCCCTGGATGATGTTGTGAGCAGCCGAGGAAGCTCTCTATCCCTTATGTCCTATCCATGCTGTCTGTCTCCCCCAGCATTTTTCCAATGTTGA
Source organism: Salmo trutta (assembly GCF_901001165.1). Taxonomy (NCBI): domain Eukaryota; kingdom Metazoa; phylum Chordata; class Actinopteri; order Salmoniformes; family Salmonidae; genus Salmo; species Salmo trutta. The sequence continues at coordinate 26,166,637 of NC_042965.1, forward strand.
AAATAACGTGTTTTCAACTCCAGTGGTTTTGACAGAATGTTCCTCCTCCATTTATTTATAGACAGTTTCCCTCTGCCAGGCCCAGAGGTGGCATGGAAGACACCAGAAGGACTGTTTCCTATCTGAACTGCAAGGTCACAGTCCACAGAGCATATGCATGGGAAAATCAGGTACTTTCCCATGTATTGAATAGGAAGCAAGATGTCAACTATTTGTTTTGTTTATCATTAAGTACAGGTAACGCTGTACTTGACATTTCAAAACCAACACAACAAAAAAGTATTACGCATATTTGTTTTTGTAGCGTCCCTGTAATCAATCATACTATGACCAGACTCTGCCAAGAGGTCTGGTGTTTATGGCACAGGCAGTAATGCACTTGCTCTATTTCTCCATGAACCGCTGGTTCAAGCCACACCAATGATTACCCTTTATTTACTATACCAAGTAAAACAGTATGTCCAAAACATCTGAATTTTTTTTTGATTACAAATAACAGAAAGCAGTCATTTTACCTGGTTTATGTTTAATAATGTGAAATTAAGAATTTTAGCCATTTATAGCCCATAAATCTAAATTGAGGATAGTATTAGGCTAATACAGCAATGTCCTCAATTTGAACCAGTATACTATACTGTCTGTCCTCAATTTAGATTTCCGATTATGTAAATATGTGAAGAATGATCCGTTTCCTTCATTGTTTAATTCCTATTGTCCCTCCCGACCACCCACCACCCCCACATAATCGCCATATAGCTTTTAGTACAGAGAAATCACCTTTTTGATACTATTCAATTAACTTGCGTCGTAGCCTGTGTTTGTGAACTCATTTTCTGGTGTGAGCGTTCGCAGACGGAGCTAAACCACTCGTGAGGAAATTCACATGTCAGCGAAGCGAAACAAACCACACGGGGAAACAAGCGCTTCGTGAAAACAACTTAAAACAATTGCTTAACATTTCAAGTGATTTGTGACGTTTTATGGATTTTTCTCTGAAGATAACGTGGTGCTGTCCATAGAATGCATTATTGTTTTTCGCCTCTTATTTTTGGAGAGGTACGAATCACTATTTTGGGCAGGTGAAAGCTCTGACTGTGCATGGCTTTGATGAATGAGCTTATGTTTCTCAGCACTGGCTGTCTTTTGATATAAGATAATAGCTACTGGATCCAAGACCACAGACATACTAATCAAGTATGCGCTTAACTGGAGTAGCCTACACTGGCGAGGTGTCCCTTGGATCACCGCCGGGATTACGTTGTCGTAATGTTCAATACTTCGGACGTCGATCACACTTTCAATAAGAGAGAGGATGTTTCCGAAGTTATCAATGGCACTCTGGAGCTTGTCTACAACGTCACTGCTGATCCTACAGTCATGTGGAACGATACGTGCGGGGAGACACTACTTGATTTCGGCAGTGGAGAGAAGATAATTATCGGAGTGATGTTGGCCATCATCACAGCGGTCACTGTGATGGGAAACACATTGGTTGTCATAGCGGTTTGCGTGGTGAAAAAACTAAGACAACCATCAAACTATCTTCTTGTGTCTCTGGCCGTAGCAGATCTCTCCGTGGCAATAGTTGTAATGCCGTTTGTTATAGTGACCGACCTAACTGGGGGCAAGTGGCTTTTTGGGGAGGTGTTTTGCAACATCTTCATTGGTATGGATGTAATGTGCTGCACAGCCTCCATCATGACCCTGTGCGTGATCAGCGTTGACAGGTGAGTTAGTTAAACTCTAAGAGTGGAATAAAATGTAGGGTGAGTATTGGTAAAGTGAGATACTCAAGCTTTGTAATGGATATCTTTAAATGTGTACAATAACATAACCAACAATCAATGCCTGTGTGTTAGTGAGGAAGTATGTCAGGATAACAAATGGGTTCAATGGGAGTGACGTCATCGTTGTGGGCGTGGCATCCTTTGTAATGACAAGTGTCTCTAGACTAGAGACATAATGGTAAGTAAAATTACATAAGGTTCTGAGGTAAAATGTTATGGTTATCTACAACTAGAACTAACTATTCAGTGTCTCATTAAAACATATATTTTGTAATGGGATGAACTTTTTACTCACAAGCATTTCGCTACACTCGCAATAACATCTGCTAACCATGTGTATGTGACCAATATGATTTAATTTGATTTACTTCTCTCATTTTTTTAGAATATTGAAATTTTGGCAGTGTCCCAGTATGCCAATGTAACTACTGTCAAACTGGGAAACTCCTCTAGGCCATTTTAATGCAATAAAATATTTTGGGGGATTATGAAAAACATGTTTTCTTAACAGAAATCCATTTTCTAAATCAGATGACATGTTGGATTTAATTTTCCTCAAATCTGCTATCAGCTAGCTTGCTAGCAAAAGCTAGCATAGCTGCATTTTACTTAGAAAGATATTACCTCAACAACATAAAAAATCCTAGCTAGCAATATTCATAACCATGCAGGTATATGATGACAAAAAAAAAACATTTATTTTGCTGTATTTGACTCTGGTGACATTGTTGAGGGGTGAGGTCTTTCTGGTTTCATTCTACAAAATGTCCACTAGAGTATATTGTTGAGAATGTTGAGCTGGTAGGCCTAGATGAAGTTTATTTTATTTATAGGCTTTACAATTACAAATAGGCTACTTCATATAATTATAATCAAGTATGATGAGGATAATAATATGAATAATAGCGTAATAACAATAAATTATAATTCTTAATGTTCCACAAAAATATCTAAAGAATGCGTATGAATAATTTAAGTTTATCATTAAAATATTGAAATCTCTTAACTCATCCTTCTTTACAAATAAAGAATGAAGTGTCCCACTTTGCCAATCAAGGTGTCCCAATTTGCCAGTATCGACAAAAAATGTGGTCTCAGGACAATATGTTTGATGAAGAGTCATCCATCCATTTTTCAATATTTTTTTATTTTGTATTGTCTAATAGAGTTTTTAAGCTATTTGGAATGGTATCATGTTGGGGGTTGAGACAATGGGATGATTCTGTAAGGTGTTCCAGAAAGCACATTTTCATAAAGTGTCCCACTTTACCAATACTTGCCCTATAACAAAGAAGTATCTAATGTATAGGCTATTAGGTGACATTAGTCTGGGGTTGGGCTGATTTTTATGATTAAATCGAATATCGCGATATTTTACATTGAAGATGTATCATGAAGTGTAAGACGATATATCGATAAGACTATGTGCAAGACTCTATTTGAACTTTACAAATAAACTGTAGTTTTTTTCAGTTAGACTGTATCAACATGTTAAACATTAAGTATAAAATAGGTTTCCATCCAGTTGCCAACAGATTTTTATGCCAATATTCTAAAGTCTGCTAAAAACAATAAGCGCATTTTTCCACCAGAGGTGTTTCCATCAAATTGACGACGTAGTGCACATAAACTTTTGCGGTTAAATTCCCATGTACTGAAAAAAACAAAAAACAAGTTAAATGGGTTTCCATAGCATTTTCAACTCTACTGGTGGTTTAGAATTTTGCGCTATTTAGCAAATGTGCCTGCTCTGGTCTTGTCACTTGCTCTCTAACCAACAGAGAGCACGTGCAGATACAGTGCAGCTAGGCTACAGTAGATACATAATGAGATTATTATGGACAAAATAGCAAGATTATTTTTATTTGTCAAATAGCAGCCAAGCATTACATTTACATTTACATTTTAGTCATTTAGCAGACGCTCTTATCCAGAGCGACTTACAGTAGTGAATGCATACATTTCATTTTCATTTCATACAATTTTTTTTTTCTTCGTACTTGGCCCCCCGTGGGAATCGAACCCACAACCCTGGTGTTGCAAACACCATGCTCTACCAACTGAGCTCTACCAACTGAGCTACGATCATCATGTCACCAGAATAAGACCCTATTTTTATTGGAAAGGAGCATCAAGCTCATCACCATGGACTTTCACCACCCTGTGAAGTTCATCATAATTTATTTGATCTGTGGCCTAATAAACTGTAGCCTATGCTTTCCAGAGTCCTAGTGGGAGGACCACAAAATATTATTGCGTGACTTCAAGTTTACTTTGATATGATGGTTTCCACCGCCATTTTACTGACACAAAAAGTGCCCACCTTGTCTAGCATATTTTGTTTTGTCGACATTTGGAACGTTTATGACAAATGTGCTCTTTTTGTTTGCGACATGTACTTTAATCTCATGAAAAGTTTGGATGGAAGCCTGGTTAGTGTGACTATAATATTGTAAATAAGCACAACAATTGCACAGTCTGGAATGATTTAGTCATTAACAGAGCAAAACGATTATATCGGATATCGAAATATTTGGAGTAGCATATCATAGAAGAGGTCTCCCCAAATATCACATAACCCTACATTAGTCAAAACATTTATAGCGCCAAATGACACACAGTAAGCCGGATGGGAATTGGTTTGCTTGAGGTTGTCCAGCAGAAAAAACATGAGCTTGCCAACATGAGCCATCAATAACACTTCCCACTGGGCAAAAACTGGTTGAATCAACGTTGTTTCCACATAATTTCAACAACAAAAAATCTATGTGATGTTATCTAGTCATCAAAGTATGGGAATGTTGTATTTTTTACAGCCAACTTTTAAGCTAAATCCAATGATGGGGTGACATTTTTTTGTGGAATTCACGTTAGTTGACAACTCAAACAAATGTAAATCAGAACTAGACGTTGAACTGACGTCTTTGCCCAGTGTTTTTTGTTGTTTGGTTTTTCCAGTTAGCAATAATCTAATTATTGATTCACAGCCCCTTGTGAGTGGATCAAACAATTTTTAAGGGTTGGTCGCTAGATTTGTTTCTTACGTGCCAATGTAAAATGTGAAAGTTATGTTTAGTCACTGCAAAGAGAGTTTGACTGTGAATAACCAGCTAACAATTCTAGATAGGCCGTTTTTATGTTACCAGTAATGTTCCCATGACGTTTGAGTGTCCAGTTTTCCTAAGTTTGGCGAACATTCTACGTATGTCAGCAAGAACATCATGAGAACCTATTTAGCATGTTTTGGCGTTAGTGTTAGAACATTACTGGTAATGTTGTCAAAAAGAACATACCCAGAACATGGTTACCAATGTTGGAAGGTTATTATAGTAAACTGAAAATAAACTAATCATGAAAAAACTATAATAATTTAAGAAACCAATTTGAAAAATGTAAACCTTAGTGAAACTATGATCTTTGACTCCCAAATGAACTGGGGTTTTCAGGCATCTGAATCTGGCAGGTAAATGCTGCCAGGAGATGGCGATGTTTCAAATAGGCCAAGTTTGTGCATCACTAATCTCTGTCGACAGACTGATTGCCTCATACAATGTACCAATGTTCCTGCATACATGTCTGTAGAAGTTCCTGCATCAGTTGGGACAGAGAGAAGGTGTCGGAAATGGGACGAGTGTCACCGGTGACGTCACCGCCATATCTTCTTATTTTCCTAGTGTAAACATACCCGCCGTACACAAAGTAGTAGCTAGCTAAGAAATGGAGAATGCAGAGGTTATTTTTAATGAATGCCTTTCGTAAGTGGCTAGTTTGCATCATCTACCTTCACTAAAACCACTGCAAAAGTTTTGCCTGCAAACTTTGGTTTCAAATTGTGATGTCCTGGTAGAGTTCAAAGGGGGTGACACACTAGACCCAAACTGCTACAGACCTATATCTAGCCTACCCTGTCTTTCTAAGGTCTTCGAAAGCCAAGTTAACAAACAGATTACCGACCATTTCGAATCCCACCGTACCTTCTCCGCTATGCAATCTGGATTCAGAGCTGGTCATGGGTGCACCTCAGCCACGCTCAAGGTCCTAAACGATAGCATAACCGCCATCGATAAGAGACATTACTGTGCAGCCGTATTCATCGACCTGGCCAAGGCTTTCGACTCTGTCAATCACCACATTCTTATTGGCAGACTCAACAGCCTTGGTTTCTGAAATGATTGCCTTTCCTGGTTTACCAACTACTTCTCTGATAGAGTTCAGTGTGTCAAATCGGAGGGCCTGTTGTCCGTACCTCTGGCAGTCTCTATGGAGGTGCCACAGGGTTCAATTCTCGGGCCGACTCTCTTTTCTGTATACATCAATGATGTCGCTCTTGCTGCTGGTGATTCTCTGATCCACCTCTACGCAGACAACACCATTCTGTATACTTCTGGCCCCTGTTTGGACACTGTGTTAACTAACCTCCAGACGAGCTTCAATGCCATACAACTCTCCTTCCGTGGCCTCCAACTGCTCTTAAATGCAAGTAAAACTAAATGCATGGTATTCAATCGATCACCGCCCGCACCTGCCCGCCTGTCCAGCATCACTACTCTGGACGGCTCTGACTTAGAATATGTGGACAACTACAAATACCTAGGTGTCTGGTTAGACTGTAAACTCTCCTTCCAGACTCACATTAAGCATCTCCAATCCAAAATTAAATCTAGAATCGGCTTCCTATATCGCAACAAAGCATTCTTCACTCATGCTACCAAACATACCCTCGTAAAACTGACCATCCTACTGATCCTCGACTTCAGCGATGTCATCTATAAAATGGCCTCCAACACTCTACTCAACAAATTGGATGCAGTCTATCACAGTGCCATCCGTTTTGTCACCAAAGCCCCATATACTACCCACCACTGCAACCTGTACGCTCTCGTTGGTTGGCCCTCGCTTCATACTCGTCGCCAAACCCACTGGCTACAGGTTATCTACAAGTCTCTGCTAGGTAAAGCCTTGCCTTATCTCAGCTCACTGATCACCATAGCAGCACGCGCTCCAGCACGTATATCTCACTGGTCACCCCCAAAGCCAATTTCTCTTTTTGTCGCCTTTCCTTTCAGTTCTCTGCTGCCAGTGACTGGAACGAACTGCAAAAATCACTGCAGCTGGAGACTCATATCTCCCTCACTAGCTTTAAGCACCAGCTGTCAGAGCAGCTCACAGATCACTGCACCTGTACATAGCCCATCTGTAAACAGCCCATCTATCTACCTCATCCCCATACTGTATTTATTTATTTATTTATCTTCCTCCTTTGCACCCCAGTATCTCCACTTGCACATTCATCTTCTGCACATCTACCATTCCAGTGTTTAATTGCTATATTGTAATAACTTTGCCACCATGGCCTATTTGTTGCCTTAACTCCCTTATCTTACCTCATTTGCACTGACTGTATATAGACTTTTTGTTTTATTTTTTTCTACTGTAATATTGACTGTATGTTTTGTTTATTCCATGTGTAATTCTGTGTTGTTGTATGTGTCAAATTGCTATGCTTTATCTTGGCCAGGTTGCAGTTGCAAATGAGAACTTGTTCTCAACTAGCCTACCTGGTTAAATAAAGGTTGTCTGTCTGAAGCGGACCCTCCCCGGAATTCTTTTCCCCCTTTCGAAATGTCCAAGAGAATCCGACATCCTCCCCAGACCTAGTGCTGCTGTTGCCTAGGTTTGGGATTTATGGGACTAGTGCATCACTATCATTAACTAACAAATGTGCTATGACTTCATTTGTTGTTTTTTCCTCTCTGTTTCTGTCAGATAAAGGTAAAAGTACTTGATTCTTCTTACATGTATTACTAAAGTTGAAAAAACATTTAATACATTTAAACGTGGGGAAAGAGTTTCCTTCCGTCATATTTCTTGCACCAGTCTAGGTACTAATCCTTTTAAATCCAAGTCACATTGAGATTGACTTTATAATTTAAAGCTAGAGTCCTTAATCGAAACAATAACAAAGCAAACACGCCAGTCTCTGTTTTGGTAAAAAGCTGAGGGATGCATGGGCCTGGAGAAATGTAACCACTCTCAAATTCATAGACAGAACTATGTCTGCAAGGGCTGACCAGGCATCCATGATACCAAAAGTATAATTTTAACCATGTATTGAGGCTATAGTGTGTGTTTACATTACATTGTTTAGAAACATTGGAGTAAAACAAGCTTATATTATTTGGAGTTCTGATGTTGAACACATTTTTATTGAACCTTTATTTAACTAGGCAAGTCAGTTAAGAATAAATTCTTATATACAATGATGGCCTACACCAGCCAAACCCGGAGGATGCTGGGCCAATTGTGCGCCGCCCTATGGTACTCCCAATCACGGCCGGTTGTGATACAGCCTGGATTCGAACCAGGGTGTCTGTAGTGACGCCTCAAGCACTGAGATGCAGTGCCTTAGACCACTGAGCCCAACTAAGCTCATGAGGCATTTATAAGTTATATTTTTCAAGAATCAATCCAGTATATATTCCTCAAACTTAACTCTGGACCTCGAATCCAGTTCCACAGCACTCTTTCATTGTTCCCCTCTAATCAGGGACTGATTTAGACCTGAGTGCAATTAATTATCAGGTAGAACTGAAAACCAGCAGGCTCCGGACCTCTTAGGACAAAAGTATTAATATAATTAATTTATAAGTCCAAAAATGGATGTAGCAGCTAAGGATTCTAGCTTTAAAGGCCCAATGCAGATGTTTTTATCAATATCAAATAATTTCTGCATAGCAATTAAGTACCGTACTGTAAATAAGAATTTGTTCTTAACTGACTTGCCTAGTTAAATAAAGGTTAAATAAATAAAATGAAAAACAGATTTCCATTAAAATGGGCAAAAATAGCTTTTTAGCCCCCCCTAAATTCACAAGCAAGAATTCTTCTAGGACTGTCCTGGAGTGGTCTTAGTGGGGAAGGGAAAACTGAAAACTAGCTGTTATTGGCAGAGAGGTTTGGAACTCTCTTTTTTTTATTGGTCTTATTGACCAATTCACCGCATGGTGATGTCACCATGTACAGCCGAAACTCCCGCCCATGCAAACCTGCTGATTAGAAGGTCCTGTGTATGTTTTATTCTCAGCCAGCAACTATCAGGAAATAACACTGATCACATTTTTCAAACTTTTACAGTGTTAGTTTCATCACATAAAAAAAAAAAGAATTTTGACAGCACTGGGCTTTTAAACCTAACCTAACCTATGACCTGACCCATCAATGTATGTATTACTGCCCAACAGTGGCAAGAAGTGACATCCCCAGAAACACAACTATAGGCCTCTTTTCACTATACTATTTCTCCTTTAATTTTAATTAAATTAAAAAGGCTTACATGTTCCCAATCAACAGTAGCCTAGGCCAAGTCTCCTTTCACTCGCTCTGTCTCTCTCCTCAGCAGCAGGCACACTTGACGTGAGCAGCCAGAACCAGTTTCAGCTGTACATAAGTTATACCTTTTATTGTGTTGCAATTGGCTAACACAGATAACAAGCTCCCGCTTGAGTCCCGGGTTGGATCTCAGGAATTTCGGGTCTGTTCGACCCGTGAAGACGTCTAGCTCTACCTCCAATGCATAGGCTGCTTTCTGTCCTTTACACTAAAACTGAAATGAAATAATATAAAAATGAAATAGAAATGTTTTTGTCAAACTAAATTTGAATAAAACGAGTAAATCAAGTCTGAAATCTAACTGAAACTAAACTGAATTTCAAATGAGAATCAAAAAAAGAACTAATATTAAAACGTTGTAAGAACGTTCATGTGTCCAGTTTTCTGAGGGTTAGGAGAATATTCCATCAACATCACACCAAACATACACAGACCATGGTTGCCATGGTCTCAGAATATAAGATATTAATGTTATAGACATGTTTCATTGTAAGAACATTCCTCTGTCCAGGATGTTTAATACATAGGACATTCTGCAATGGTCTCTGAAGGTTTTTTCTAGTTCCCGGCTTGTCACCGTCTCAAAGAAACTTTCATTACACATCACCCCTTGATACTGCTGCCGAGTCCATCGAGGCACTGATTGGTGAATCACTGATCCGTGTCGAAAGCTCTTTGTCTGTTGGAAAGGTTTGGGGCACCCACACAGTGTTTTCAACTTTCATATTTGACATACATGATTACATTGTGCATGTTTATTTGTACAGTAACTATCAATCAACATGTCTTCACCTGGGATTTGAACTCCCAACGTCTTGGTTCACAGCATTCCGATCTTCCTGGTACGCCACCATGTCTGTGTCAATGACTGATTTCACCTGTATTGCTACACTTTGCACATCAAAGTAAATCTCAGCTCTGTTAAATGCACACTCAAGAAAAACAATTGGTATTTATCATAGTGATTAAGGAGTAACATTAAAATAGAGTAATATGCCCCACAAACATTAGACAACTATACAGAAAAACCCTAAACTTTCTGAAATAAGTAAATAACATCAATGATGAGAGAATAGTGAGATTAGCTGGCATAGCAGGAAGATCGGAATGCCGTAAACCAGGTTTAATAATAATTCCTGTATAAATTAACAATGTAACCATGTATGTCACCACTATTCTATGCGAGTAAAGTCATACCGTATGGGGAAAAAAACAATCACGACAGCTGTGATGGAAACAGGAAGTATGGGTGTCCCTGATCTTGCCAACAGACACATACTGAATGGATTAGCTATGAATGGATCAGCTGCCATTCTGTATAGAAAGAAACAGCTGGATTGATATTTTCAATGTCTTTGTTCAGCCACGACTCAGAGAAACATAGGATATTACTGTTCTTCAGATCACATTGATAGGATAGTCTCAAAGTGAGCTTATCCAGTTTATTCTCCAGTGAATGGACGTTCACCAATAGAACAGGGGTTCAAGGTGGTTCATCCACTCACCGAGGTTGTCTTGTCAGATATCCTGCATGCTGGCCTTTGTAATGCCCCCTCTTCCTTCTTAGAGTGTTGGGGAGTTGGGCCTTCTCCGGGATGAGTAGTATGTAATTCATCTCCGACTCATTGATCTAGAAATGCTCATCCAAATCGAGGTTAGTGGTCACTGTTCTGATGTCCAGACGCTCTTTTCGGTCATAGGAAATGATGGCATAAACATGTAAAAAAAAAAAAAAAATCTGTGCATAAACAACACACAAAATTGCACAATGGTTCATGAGCCCGTAAAATGGCAGATATTCCATCCAGGCCGTTTCATATAATTTTTGGGGACCATCAGGCAACGTCCTAAATATGTGTGTCCCCGGAACAAGCTGAGAACTAGACAAAAACCTCTAGGAGACCATGATAGAACATTCTGTTTTAAACGTCATTGGACACAGGAATGTTCTTGCAACATACCCATGAAACTTGTCTAGAACATTAACATCTTATATTCTGAGAACATGACAACCATGTTCTGTGTACGTTTGGCGTGACGTTGATGCAATATTCATCTAACCCTCAGAAAACTGGACACATGAATGTTCTTGCAACATTCCCATGAAATATATCTATAACATTAATATTGAGTATTCTGAGAACATGGTAACCACGTTCTGGTTAAGTCTTTTTGACATTAAGGGAATGATATCTTGGAAACAGTCATTGCACATCACTGGAACATTCATATGAAAACGTTAGGTGACCTAATGAGACTCTTAAACTCTTAAGGGAATGTTCTCTGAAGTTGTGGGAATGTTTGTTGTTATCTGGGTATGAATGCATAAATGATTATGATTCTGCAAGTCGCACAAATGACACGATTACACGCCAGTGGTTTCAGGAAAAACAAGCATTTCAGATGTTGGGTTCCTGTGGGATTTTTTTATTTAACCTTTATTTTGACAGGGAGTCATGCTTAGACCAAGGTCTCTTTTACAGATCAGCCCTTTTCACACATCAATATACACTATAAACATCAATATACTCATCAAGGTTCAATACACAAAAAGAAAAACATACTCATAGAAACCAACACATTCTTCAGTAAAAATCTGCCTTTTGAATTGCCCTAGAGGCACCAATTCATCCAATTTTAGAGAGCCTTGGAGATTATTCCATAAGTAAGGTGCGGAGGTACAAACTGTTATCTCATACGTCTATAAGTTAAGAATGAAGTAAGGTATGGCAGAAGTTTATGCAGGCGGGCTTTCTTAACAGAAAGAGTGCAATACATCGATCTACTATACTTCAAAGAGGGCCAGCCTACTTTCTGATACAAAATGCAGTGATGTGTAGTGTGCCATGATAAACTGCGTCCAGTGGCTTCAATACAGTGGCAGCTGCATTCATATAGACAATATCACTATAGTCTATGACCTGTACGAATGTCGACTGAATTATTTTGTTTTCTGCTATTTAATGAAAGGCATGAACTATTCCTATAGTTAAGGGCATTTTAATAGCTTTTCGTCAATCCAGATCCCCAGATATTTATAAGCGTGGACATAATCAATGAGGGCACCATCCAATGTACTTATGCATTAATCATCATTTATGTGATTTGGAGAATAACATATACAGTACTTAGGGTTGCAAAATTCCAGGAATGTTCAATAAATTCCCGGGTTTTCCAGAAATCCTGGTAGAAGGGTTCCGGATTTCCTGCTTATTCTCTCCTGATTATGAGAATCCTTCAACTGGGAATTTGGGAAAACCAGGGAATATATTAAACGTTCTTGGTCCATACCAATTGCAGACAATATTTTTTACCAATAAAGAGTGGTCAACAGTATCGAAAGCCTTTGATAAGTCAATAAAGAGGGTCGCACAGTGCTTCCTCCTATCCATACCATTTACCACATCATTTAACACCAAGGTTGCAGCAGAGATGGTGCTATGACCAGGCTTGAAACCAGACTGGTTAACGCTTAGAATACATCTCGTATATAAGAAGGATCTAAGCTGACACTTGATTAATGACTCTAAAAATGTTGCTAGGCAAGACAATTTTGAGAAGGCACATTTTTGGGTGGTTGGAGTGGTCACCACCTTTGTGGAGAGGGAGTACATGGGCCGTCTTCCAATCCCTGGGGATAGCACCTGAGATAATCATAAGATTAAAAATATTTGTCAATGTCTCCGGAATCAGGGAAGCAGAAAGCTGCAGCAAGAAAAGGATGTACTTCCGTCCTGTCAAGTGATCTTCCCATTAGAAAATAAATGAGCAGACAAAATATTTTATTTATTTATATTTTTTATTCATGTATAGTAATTTTATTTGGTTATCCATTCACACCAGAAAATGGATACAAGCATGCATAATTATGCATGTTGGTTAATGCATTGTGTATTCTATGGATTATGTACAGTGTTTGTGTTAATTTTCCACATAAACTACAATGCCTTCAGAAAGTATTCACATCCTTGACTTTTTCCACATTTTGTTTGAATTTAAAATGGATTATATAGAGATTTTTTTGTCGCTGGCCTACACACAATACCCATATTGTCAAAGTGGAATGATGTTTTTAGAAATTTGTACAAATACATTAAAAAGTAATGGGACTCCCAATCATGGCCAGTTGTGATACAGCCTGGAATCAAACCAGGGTCTGTAGTGACGCACCTCTAGCACTGAGATGTAGTGCCTTAGGCTCCTGAGTGGCAAAGCGGTCCTATTGCATGGACTCTGTGTGCAAAAATGGTGTTTAACATTATTTTGGAATGACTACGCCATTAAAATACAATTCTGTAAGGTATCTCAAGTCGAGCAGTGAGATTCAACCACAAAGACCCGGGAGGTTTTCCAATGCCTCATAAAGAAGTGAACCTATTGGTAGATGGATAAAAATAAGGCAGACATTGAATATCTTTTTGAACCTGGTGAAGTTACAAAATTACACTTTGATGGTGTATCAATACACCCAGTCACTACAAAGATACCGTCCTTCCTAGCTCAGTTGCTAGAGAGGAAGGAAACCGCTCAGGTATTTCACCATGAGGCCAATGGTCACTTTAAAACAGTTACAGAGTTTAATGTCTGTGATAGAAGAAACTGAGGATGGATCAACGACATTGTAGTTACTGAACTATATTAATCTAATTGACAGAGGGAAAAGAGGGAAGCCTGTACAGAAGATTCCAAAACATACATCATTTTTATTTATTTATTTACCTTTTAATTCATCATGCAACGAGGCACTAAAGTAATACTGCAAAAAATGTGCCAAAGCAATTTACTTTTTGTAATGAATGTTACATCATGTTATGTTTGGGGCAAATCCAATACAAGACACTACTGACTACCACTCTCCATATTTTCAAGCATAGTGGTGGCTGCATCATGTTATGGGTATGCTTGTAATCATTAAAGACTGGGACTTTTTTCAGGATAAAAAAGAAATGGAATGGAGCTAAGCACAGGCAAAATCCTAGAGGAAAACCTGGTTCAGTCTGCTTTCTAACAGACACTGGGAGATGGAGTTGTTTACCAAGAAGACTGTGAATGTTCCCAAATGGCCGAGTTACAGTTTTGACTTAAATCAGCTTGAAAATCTATGGCAAAGCTTGAAAATGGTTGTCGAGCAATGATCAACAACCAATTTGACAGAGCTTTAAAAATGTTCAAAAGAATAATGGCCAAATATTGTACAATCCAGGTGTGCAAAGCTCTTAGAGACTTACCCAGAAAGATTGACAGCTGTAATCGCTGTCAAAGGGGATTTTTTAACATGTATTGACTTGGGGTTGAATACTTATGTAATCAAGATACTGTACCAGTCAAAAGTTTGGACACACCTACTCATTCAGGGGTTTTTCTTTATTTTTACTATTTTCTACAGCGTAGAATAATAGTTAACACATCAAAACTATAAAATAACACATATAGAATCATGTAGTTACCAAAAAAGTGTTAAACAAATATTTGAGATTCTTCAAAGTAGCCACCCTTTGCCTTGATGGCATCTTTGCACATTCTTGGCAATATCTCAACCAGCTTCACCTGGAATACTTTTCCAACAGTCTTGAAGGAGTTCCCACATATGCTGAGCACTTGTTTGCTGCCTTTCTTTAACTCTTCGGTCCAACTCATCCCAAACCATCTCAATTGGGTTGAGGCCGGGCGACTGGAGGCCAGGTCATCTGATGCAGCACTCCATCACTCTCCTTCTTGGTCAGATATCCCTTACACAGTCTGGAGGTGTGTTGGGTCATTGTCCATTTGAATAACAAATGATAGTCCCACTAAGCGCAAACCAGATGGGATGGCGTATCACTGCAGAATTCTGTGGTAGCCATGCTGGTTAAGTGAGCCTTGAATTCTAAATAAATCACTGACAGTGTCACCAGCAAAGCACCCCTACACCATCACACCTCCTCCTCCATGCTTCACGGTGGGAACCACACATGTGGAGATCATCCGTTCACCTAATCTGTGTCTCACAAAGACACAGCGGTTGGAACCATAAATCTAAAATTTGGACTCATCAGACCAAAGGAGAGATTTCCACCGGTCTAATGTCCATTGCTGTTTCTTGGCCCAAGTAAGTCTCTTCTTCTTATTGGTGTCCTTTTTAGTAGTGGTTTCTTTGCAGCAATTCGACCATGAAGGTCTGATTCACAAAGTCTACTCTGAACAGTTGATGTTTCTGTTACTTGAACTCTGAAGCATTTATTTGGGCTGCAATTTCTGAGGCTGGTAACTCTAATGAACTTATCCCTTGCAGCAGAGGTAACTCTGGGTCTTCTTTTCCTGTGGTGATCCTCATGAGAGCCAGTTTAATCATAACGCTTAATGTTTTTTGCGACTGCACTTGAAGAAACTTTCAAAGGTCTTGAAAATTGGTCTTTTACCAAATAGGGATATCTTCTGTATACCCCCCCTACCTTGACACAACACAGCTGATTGGCTCAAATGCATTAAGAAGGAAAGAACTTCCACAAATGAACTTTTAAGAAGGCACACCTGTTAATTGAAATGCATTCCAGGTGACTACCGGTCATAGGAATTTTCTATCCTAATGATTATAATTAACAATCAATAAGCTTTGACTAATCCCCAAGGTTTGTAAGACAATGGGTTAATAATAATTAGGCAAAGACTCAGCATCTGCAAAAGGTTTGTACAGTTTATTCAGAGAACGTTCTGCCCAACATTAACAAAGAAGTTCATTTTATCCTCTCTCTCCGCTTACACACACACCTCCACACCAACAGTAGATAACCTACGCACACACATACACACAAACAGTAGGTGAACAGTATCCCTCCCTTGACTTCCCACCACTGTTAATCACTATCCAGCGCTGCCTGTTCCTTTCCCCCAAGATTAGGAGAACCTTGAATGCTACTCCCGGTCTCTTCACCCACATACATGTCCACAGTTCCCTTAGGCCCACTAATCACACACACACACATTTCTCTCCCTTCCGGGTCTCTACTAGACCTTATGGAACTAACGTTCAGTACTTTAATTATTCATTACCCATGCTACATAACTACTAATTAATAATGGATTCTTTATTCATTTATCTTTATTAGATAATTATCTTATCACTACCTCATGAAGCTGGTTGAGAGAATGCCAAGAGTGTGCAAATCTGTCATCAAGGCAAACGGTGGCTATTTGAAGAATCTCAAATATGAGAAAAAAAGAAGAAACCTGCACACTGCTCTTGATAATAACACTGCTCTTCAATAAGCTTTTACGTATCGGCCTCACGGCCTTTGTCAAAGCTTTTGTGAGTTTAAATTGGCACCCTTATGTAGATATAGCCCCACTCACATTAGTTCCACGCATCGAATGGGATTGGAGTTGAGGGAAAACCTAATAAGTGCAACCAAATATAACTGTGCATTTCAGAAATATTAGAATAAAGTGTACATAAAACGTATTAAACACGTCTGTAAAACCACAATGAGGACATCGACCTACCAAGCAAGTTTTCATAAATCATTGGATACAGGGCAAGAAAAACGTCAGAGTAATCTGAAATGGGGGCATAATTCATATTCACAACATAACAATTTTTATTTATTTATTTATTTTCACCTTTATTTAACCAGGTAGGCCAGTTAAGTTCTCATTTACAACTGCGACCTGGCCAATATAAGCAAAACAGTGCGACACAAACAACAACACAGTTACACAAGGAATAAACAAACGTACAGTCAATAACACAATAGAAAAAGTATATATACAGTGTGTGCAAATGGCGTGAGGAGGTAAGGCAATAAATAGGCCATAGTAGCGAAGTAATTACAATTTAGCAAATTAATAGATGTGCAGATGATGATGTACAAGTAGAATACTGGTGTGCAAAAAAGTTAATAAAAACAAATATGGGGATGAGGTAGGTAGATTGGATGAGCTATTTACAAATGGGCTGTGTACAGCTGCAGCGATCGGTAAGCTGCTCAGATAGCTGATGCTAAAAGTTAGTGAGGGAGATATAAGTCTCCAACTTCAGTGATTTTTGCAATTCGTTCCAGTCATTGGCAGCAGAGAACTGGAAGGAGAGGAGGCCAAAGTAGGTATTGGCTTTGGGGATGACCAGTGAGATATACCTGCTGGAGCTCATGCTACGGGTGGGTGTTGTTATGGTGACCAGTGAGCTGAGATAAGGCAGAGCTTTACCTAGCAAAGACTTATAGATGACCTGGAGCCAGTGGGTCTGGCGACGAATATGTAGCGAGGGCCAGCCGACGAGAAGATACAGGTCGCAGTGGTGGGTGGTATATGGGGCTTTGGTGACAAAACGGATGGCACTGTGATAAACTGCATCCAGTTTGCTGAGTAGAGTGTTGGAGGCTATTTTGTAAATGACATCGCCGGAGTCGAGGATCAGTAGGATAGTCAGTTTTACAAGGGTATGTTTGGCAGTGTGAGTGAAGGAGGCTTTGTTGTGAAATAGGAAGCCGATTCTAGATTTAATTTTGGATTGGAGATGTTTAATATGAGTCTGGAAGGAGAGTTTACAGTCTAGCCAGACACCTAGGTATTTGTAGTTGTCCACATATTCTAAGTCAGAACCATCCAGAGTAGTGATGATGGGCGGGTGCGGACAGCGTTCGGTTGAAAAGCATGCATTTAGTTTTACTGGTGTTTAAGAACAGTTGGAGGCCACAGAAG
Source organism: Salmo trutta (assembly GCF_901001165.1). Classification (NCBI taxonomy): domain Eukaryota; kingdom Metazoa; phylum Chordata; class Actinopteri; order Salmoniformes; family Salmonidae; genus Salmo; species Salmo trutta. The sequence goes on from NC_042965.1 coordinate 26,184,489, forward strand.
GACTGTTATGTGGTATTGAAGCTCGTTTGGAGGTTTGTTAACACGGTGTCCAAAGAAGGGCCAGATGTATACAGAATGGTGTCGTCTGCATGGAGGTGGATCAGAGAATCACCCGCAGCAAGAGCGACATCGTTGATATATACAGAGAAAAGAGTCGGCCCGAGAATTGAACCCTGTGGTACCCCCATAGAGACTACCAGAGGTCCGGACAACAGGCCCTCTGATTTGACACACTGAACTCTGTCTGAGAAGTAGTTGGTGAACCAGGCGAGGCAGTCATTTGAGAAACCTAGGCTATTGAGTCTGCCGATAAAAATATGGTGATTGACAGAGTCGAAAGCCTTGACCAGGTCGATGAAGACGGCTGCACAGTGCTGTCTTTTATCGATGGTGGCTATGATATCGTTTAGTACCTTGAGCGTGGCTAAGGTGCACCCGTGACCAGCTCGGAAACCAGATTGCACAGCGGAGAAGGTACGGTGGGATTCGAAATGGTTAGTGATCTGATTGTTAACTTGGCTTTCGAAGACTTTCAGGATGGATATAGGTCTATAACAGTTTGGGTCTAGAGTGTGACCCCCTTTGAAGAGGGGGATGACTGCGGCAGCTTTCCAATCTTTAGGGATCTCGGATGATATGAAAGAGAGGTTGAACAGACTGGTAATAGGGGTTGCAACAATGGCGGCGGATAATTTTAGAAAGAGAGAGTCCAGATTGTCTAGCCCAGTTGATTTGTACGGGTCCAGGTTTTGCAGCTCTTTCAGAACATCCGCTATCTGGATTTGGGTGAAGGAGAAGCTGGGGAGGCTTGGGCAAGTAGCTGCGGGGGGTGCAGAGCTGTTGGCCAGGGTAGGGGTAGCCAGGAGGAAAGCATGGCCAGCCGTAGAGAAATGCTTATTGAAATTCTCGATTATCGTGGATTTATCGGTGGTGACAGTGTTTCCTAGCCTCAGTGCAGTGGGCAGCTGGGAGGAGGTGCTCTTATTCTCGATGGACTTTACTGTGTCCAAAAACTTTTTGGAGTTAGAGCTACAGGATGCAAATTTCTGTTTGAAAAGCTAGCCTTTGCTTTCCTAACTGACTGCATGTATTTGTTCCTGACTTCACTGAAAGGTTGCATATCACGGGGACTATTCAATGCTAGGACAGTCTGCCACAGGATGTTTTTGTGCTGGTCTGGAGAGAACCAAGGGCTATATCTGTTATTAGTTTTACATTTTTTGAAAGAGGCATGCTTATTTAAGATGGTAAGGAAAGCACTTTTAAAGAACGACCAGGTATCCTCGACTGACGGGATGAGGTCAATATCCTTCCAGGATACCCGGGCCAGGTCGATTTAGAAAAGCCTGCTCACGGAAGTGTTTTAAGGAGCGTTTGACAGTGATGAGGAGTGGTCGTTTGACCGCAGACTCATAGCGGATGCAGGTAATGAGGCAGTGATCACTGAGATCCTGATTGAAAACAGCAGAGGTGTATTTGGAGGGCAAGTTGGTCAGGATAGTGTCTATGAGGGTGCCCACGTTTACGGATTTTGGGTTGTACCTGGTGGGTTCCTTGATAATTTGTGTGAGATTGAGGGCATCTGGTTTAGATTGTAGGACTGCCGGGGTGTTAAGCATATCCCAGTTTAGGTCACCAAACAGAACGAATGAGGGGCAATCAATTCACATATGGTGTCCAGGGCACAGCTGGGAGTTGAGGGGGTCTATAACAGGCGGCAACAGTGAGAGACTTATTTCTGGAGAGGTTCATTTTTAAAATTAGAAGCTCGAACTGTTTGTTGCATAGACCTGGAAAGTATGACAGAACTTTACAGGCTATCTCTGTAGTAGATTGCAACTCCTCCCCCTTTGCAACTCCTCCCCCTTTGGCAGTTCTATCTTGACGGAAAATCTTGTAGTTTGGGATGGAAATCTCAGAATTTTTGGTGGCCTTCCTAAGCCAGGATTCAGACACGGCAAGGACATCAGGGTTGGTGGAGTGTGCTAAAGCAGTGAGTAAAACAAACTTAGGGAATCGGCTTCTGATGTTAACATGCATGAAAACAAGGCTTTTACGGTTACAGAAGTCAACAAATGAGAGCGCCTGGGGACAAGCAGGGCCTGGGTTAACCTCCACATCACCCGAGGAACAGAGGAGGAGTAGGATAAGGGTATGGCTAAAGGCTATGAGAACTGGTTGTCAAGTGCTTCGGGAACAGAGAATAAAAGGAGCAGATTTCTGGACGTGGTAGAATAGATTCAGGGCATAATGTACAGACAAGGGTATGGTAGGGTGCGGGTACAGTGGAGGTAAATCTAGTCATTGAGTGACGATAAGAGAGATTGCATCTCTGGACGCACCAGCCATGCTGGGTGAGGTCACTGCATGTGTGGGAGCTGGGACAAAAGGGGCATCCGAGGCATGTTGAGTGGGACTAGGGGCTCCGCAGTGAACTAAAACAATAACTACCCTAAACAACAGTATACAAGGCATATTGACATTAGAGACATAAAGCGAGGCATAAAGCAAATCACAGGTGTTGATTGGGAGAGCTAGCTAAGACGACAACGGGTAAGACAACATCAGCTAAGATAACAACAACAGGTAAAATACATTTACATTTACGTCATTTAGCAGACGCTCTTATCCAGAGCAACTTACAAATTGGTGCATTCACCTTATGATATCCAGTGGAACAACCACTTTGCAATAGTACATCTTTTTTTTTGGGGGGGGGGGGGGGGGGGGGGTAGAAGGATTACTTTATCCTATCCCAGGTATTCCTTAAAGAGGTGGGGTTTCAGGTGTCTCCAGGTGGTGATTGTCTCCGCTGTCCTGGCGTCATGAGGGAGCTTGTTCCACCATTGGGGTGCCAGAGCAGCGAACAGTTTTGACTGGGCTGAGCAGGAACTGTGCTTCCGCAGAGGTAGGGAGGCGAGCAGGCCAGAGGTGGATGAACACAGTGCCCTTCTTTGGGTGTAGGGACTGATCAGAGCCTGAAGGTACGGAGGTGCCATTCCCCTCACAGCTCCATAGGCAAGCACCATGGTCTTGTAGCAGATGCGAGCTTCAACTGGAAGCCAGTGGAGTGTGCGGAGGAGCGGGGTGACGTGAGAGAACTTGGGAAGGTTGAACACCAGACGGGCTGCGGTGTTCTGGATGAGTTGTAGGGGTTTAATGGCACAGGCAGGGAGCCCCGCCAACAGCGAGTTGCAGTAATCCAGACGGGAGATGACAAGTGCCTGGATTAGGACCTGCGCCGCTTCCTGTGTAAGGCAGGGTCGCTCTCTGCGAATGTGGTAGAGCATGAACCTGCAGGATCGGCGATGAATGGGCAGAGAGGGTCAGTTAACTACACACAGGGCCTGAGTTCCAAGCTGGGGCCGACAGATAAACAAAATGGAGTACCATGATTAATGAACAGTCCAGCAGGCATCAACTATGTAGTCAAGTGATCATAGGGTCCAATGAACAGCAACAGATAAAACAGGGAAGTCGCTAGGTAGTCGTTACTACACTGGCAAGCGGGAGACACGGCATTTAAAAAAAAAAGTTAGCAGGCTGGGGCTAGTAGAAGCATCTGCTCTGACGTCCGGCAAAGGCCGGTTGAGGGTACAACGGATGGAATTACGTTGGCAGACCGGTTGGGATAGAACGGCGGGGCTCTGTGTCGACAAAGGGTCCAGGCCAGTTGGCAAAAGAGGTATTGTAGCTGGAGTAATTTTGTTTGCTAGCCGGGAGATGCGCCTGGCTTGCGGCTAACTGGTGCTAGCTTTGGGACAAGGGCGTTAGCCACTATAGCCACTTGGTAGCAGCTAGCTAGTAGCGATGATCCGATGCAAAGGTCCAGAGTTTACGACAGGAATCCGGTGGTGTAGTGGAATCTAGTCGTGTTAGTGAAGAGTCCGGGAGGCATCATTTACACAGGAGAACAACACGCAACGTCTGCACTGCTATACCATCTTGCTACGCCAGCATTCCCCATATATAGTCATTTAATCATTTACCTCTTTGGGCTAGGTGGGGCGCTATTGACCCACCTCGACATCATCCGGTGAAATTGCAGAGCGCGAAATTCAAAATGCAAAAATCGTAATATTAAACATTCATGAAAATACAAGTGTCTTACATCGTTTAAAAGCTTAACTTCTTGTTAGTCCAACCGCCTTGTCAGATTTCAAAAAGGCTTTACGGCGAAAGCATACCATGCGATTATCTGAGGACAGTGCCCCACATGCACCAGCATTAAAAACATTTAACAAACCAGCCAGCAGAGGCGTCACAAAAATCAGACATAGCGATAAAATAAATCACTTACCTTTGAAGATCTTCCTCTGTTTGCAATCCCAAGGGTCCCAGCTACACAACAAATGTTTGTTTTGTTCGATAAAGGCCTTCTTTATATCCGCGTTTGATTCAGTAATCCACCCGTTACACTTGTTCAACATGCAGACAATGGAATCCGAAAAGTTACCAATAAACTTTGTCCAAGTCAAACAACGTTTCTAATCAATCCTCAGGTACCCAGTATGTAAATAAACAATACAATTTAAGACGGAATGTAGTATGTTCAATACCGGAGATAAATAACGAGGTGCATCTACACGCGTGACAGGACTACAGTCCAAATGAGAGCCACCTTGAAAAACTACAACTACTAATTCATTTTTCAAAACACAAGCCTGAAACCCTTTCTAAAGACTGTTGACATCTAGTGGAAGCCATAGGAACTGCAATCTGGGAGGAATTCCTTTGAGTATCCCATAGACAAGCAGTTGAATGGACTGTGACCTCAAAAAAAGAAATTCCCGGATGGATTCTCCTCGGGGTTTCGCCTGCCATATCTGTTCTGTTATACTCAGACATTATTTTAACCGTTTTTTGAAACTTCAGAGTGTTTTCTATCCAATGCTACCAATTATGTTCATATCATAGCTTCTGGGCCTGAGTAACAGGCAGTTTACTTTGGGCATGTCAATCATCCGAACTTCCGAATACTGCCCCCTAGCCGACCTCTAGGAAATAATGTCTGGAGGGTGAAAATCCAACAACTTTGTCTATTGCTCAGAGTATTATTTATATCACCTCACCTGTCTGATATCTTAACTTTCTCTATGCCACAAAATCGAAAAGGTAGAAATGTCATGTTTCAGGTCATTAAAATGTACTGCGACTGGATAATCCCTGTGAACTTTGTGTTCTTAACTTTTATGTTCACAAATTCTCTGTTTGAGAGAACGAGAGGTTTTACCTTCATAACACAGCTAACATGGACATTCATGTAGATCACATGGGTGGTGGTGTATGTAATAATGTCATTTATTTGGAACTGTTTTCCTATATGTGGGTGGCAGAAATATTCACACTTATTGTTGCACTGTTTGCAACCTCTGCATTTATAGCTACCATTTGGAAGAGTTGGCAGGCAGTTGGCATGGACCAATTTATTGCGTAAATTGTGACCTCTCCTATGTACAGTAAGTGGTGGATTTTTAAATTCAGTTGGCAAAGCTGGGTCCAATGATAAAACATGCCAGTGTTTTTTTTTGCGAGTTCAACGTATATGTGGTGGTGAACATTAGTGTTCTTTAGCTCTAGTCTTTTTTTGTACCAGTTCATCTTGTGTTTTCCCCAATGCCAAATTAAGAGCTTCATCCACACATTGTGAAGAGTAGCCTCTTATTAGAAACCTATTGCGCATCTCCACTGCTTTTTCTAGATAGTCCTCTGTGGAGTGGCATGTACGGCGCAGTCTGAAGAACAGGCTTCTTGGAAGGCTCAAGGGTGGAAGCTGTTCCCTTGTAATAGAGTATTTCTGTCCGTTTCTTTTCTATACAGAGTTGTAAACAGGGTTCCATTTGATTTCTCAATCCACATATTGAGATAATGAACACGTTTAGTGTCACATTCAATAGTGAATTTGAGATTTTGGATCAATGTCATTGAGTAATGCCATAAAGTCTGACAGCTCTTCTCCCATTCCTCCCCATGTGCAAAAAATGGTGTCAATATATCGATACCACTTCAGGACTTTATTCAAAAATTGATTTTCATTTTCATTGTTAACAAAACATTCTTCAAAAAGACACACATAAAGGTTAACATAGCTTGGAGCGAATGTTGAGCCCATCGATGTTCCATTCGTTTGGAGGTAGTATTCATCATCAAACCTGAAATAGTTATAGGTCAAAATATATTTAACCAGCTCTAGAATAAAGTTTGTTGGTGGGTATTCGTTAGTATCTCTGTCTCTCAAATAGTGAGAGAGGGCTGCCAACCCCCCTGTATGGGGAATGCTGGTATATAGACTCTCGACATCTAATGTGACCAAAATACAGTCTTCTGTTAATCCCATTATTGGTAAGATCTTGTTTATGAAGTCTACAGAGTCTTTCACATATGATGGCAATGCTTGCGCATGAGATTTAATTAAAGAGTCTACGAAGTTCGACAATGGCTCTAGCATTGAGCCTATTCCTGCAACCACTGTTCTGCCTGGATAATTGCCATGTTGTGTTTTAGGTTTGTGTAGTTTCGGCAAAATGTACAGGCATGGACGTATGGCACATTTTCAGTTAAAGTATTCATATTCAGGTTTTGAGATAAGGTTATTTAATAGGGCTTGCACCAGATTAGAGCATATATCCCTTTGGAACACCTGTGTGGGATCAACACTCAGTTTTCTATAGCAACGTTCATTACTGAGTTGTCTCTGAATCTCTTCTTTGTATTTTTCATAGTCTAAAATGACCACAGCACCCCCCTTGTCTACAGGTTTGATAATGAACTAATGAAAGATTTGTCTTTATTTAAGTGCCTTTTCTTCTGTCCTAGTAAGGTTCTTTTGAATGTGTTTTGTTTTTCTCGTATATACTGACACGGCTTCTTGTTCGACTAACCTACAATAGGTATTAATCGAGGAGTTGTTAACTATAGGACAGAATTTGCTTTTGGGTTCTTTTTGGGGTTTCTAGGCCTGAAACAGTGTTTTGAGAAAACACGTGCTTAAATTTAATCTTGCTAAAGAATTGAAACAGATCTACTTTCGTATCAAATGGTTTGTCTGTACATGTAGGTACAAAAGAGAGGCCCTTAGATAAGACTGAGACTTGCACGTCAGTGAGCTCTTTTTTGGAGAGGTTAATTACTGCGTCTTGCTGTAGTTCCTTGTCCATGGCATGTGTTCCTGGTCCCCTCTTTGACCGCTTGCCTCTCCTACATCGTTTCTTTTCTTTTGTGGAGCCTTGTTGCGCTGCTTTTGGACTACAAAAACAGTCTGTGTGTGATGGTAGCTGGAGTCGCTGTCTGTAAGGAATTTGTGAACATAAAAGTTCAGTCAGAAGAAACGACAGGGATTATCCAATGGAGGTGCATTTTAATGACCCGAAATATGACATTTCTACCTTTTTTTAGATTTTGTGGCATAGAGAAAGTCAAGATATCAGATGGGAGGTGATATAAATAATACTCTGAGCAAAAGAGAATGTTTTGGGATTTTCACCCTCCAGACATTATTTCTTAGGCATTTCATCATTAAGACCTCTATGTATGTTATGTTGTAAATGTGAATATGAATTATGTCCCCATTTCAGATTACTCTGACATTTTTCTTGTGCTGTACCCAATGATTTATGAAAACTTGCTTGGTAGGTCGATGTCCTCATTGTGGTTTAATACGTTCTATGTTCATTTATTGTAATATTTATGAAATGCACATTGTTATATTTGGTAGCACTTATTTGTTTTCCCTCCACTCCAACCCCATTCGATGCATGGAACGGATGTGGGTGGGGCTATGTCTACATAAGGGTGCTAATTTAAAAAACCTCACAAAAGCTTTGATGAAGGCCGTGAGGCCGACACGTAAAGCTTATTAAAGAGCAGTGTGTGGGTTTCTTCTTTTTTCTCATTTTATTCAACTGTTACCTACCATGCACCTGCAAAAAAGATTGCTCAGATGTGAGAGTGCCTTTTGAATTAAGAATCTCAATTATAAAATATACACTTTTTTGGTTACTAAATGATTCCATATGTGTTATTTCATAGTTTTGATGTCTTCACTATTATTCTACAATGTAGAAAATAGTAAAAATAAAGAAAAACCCTTGAATGAGTAGGTGTGTCTTAACTTTTGACTGATACTGTATGTGACTTGTTTCAGGAAACTAGGGGTGTGTCACTAATTCACAAGAGGGCCATTTCAAGGTAAACTTTTTTTTGTCAGAATTGCCTTCTGGAACATGTAAACTTCCATGTGCCTTAATAACAAACTTGTATCTGTAAATACAAATAATTTTAAATTACGAGCCTAGTTGGTTTAGCCACAGAAAAATACATGATTGGCTGAGATAACGAGTGGGCTGGACATGCCCACACGAGAGATTAGTTCGGATTGGTCTGCCATGTAGCACCTTCTGTCTATAACATGAGCTGGTCGAGGGCCTCCCGAGTGGCGCAGCAGTCTAAGGCACTGCATTGCAATGCTAGTGGCGTCACTACAGATCCGGGTTCGATCCCGGCTGTGTCGCAGCCAGCCGTGACTGGGAGACCCATGAGGCGGTGCACAATTGGCCCAGGGTGGACCGGGTTAGGCGAGGGTTTGGCCGGCTGGGATGTTCTTGTCCCATCGCTCTCTAGCGACTCCTTGTGTCAGCCGGGTGCACGCATGCTGACTTCGGTCGCCAGCTGTACGGTGTTTCCTCCAATACAATGGTGCGGCTAGCTTCCAGGTTAAGCAAGCAGTGTGCAAAAAAGCAGTTTGGCGGGGTCGTGTTTCGGAGGACGCATAGCTCTCGACCTTCGCCTCTCCCGAGTCTGTACGGGAATTGCAGCGATGGGACAACACTGTAACTACCAATTGGATATCACAAAATTGGCGAGTAAAAGGGGTAAAAAGTCCCCCCCCAAAAGAAAAAGAATAAAAATAAAATAAAAAAATACATGAGCTGGTGTGTGTGTGTGTGTGTGTGTGTGTGTGTGTGTGTGTGTGTGTGTGTGTGTGTGTGTGTGTGTGTGTGTGTGTGTGTGTGTGTGTGTGTGTGTAGGTAATCCTTAAAGAAATCACATAGTAGAACTACATAAGTGTTGCTCTCCACTTTCTGGAAGACCGAGATTTGAAATCAGTGGAATTAAGAGTATGATAGCTAAGGAGATTGAGAAAATAATCGTGTTTGATAGCAAATATGCAGACAGAGTCGAAAAGAGAACACACAGAAGGATGTTGTATAAAACACCTGTCTCCGGGTTACATCTTCAAACTAAGGGCAACCATGGCATCCGTGACAGAGCGGGAGAAGCATCCATCCATGTACGGGTAAGATAGTCTAGCTAGCTACATTTTCAGATATTACACGTTTCTAATTTTGTCAGAAGTAGTTTATTTCAAGTTAAAGTGTACTGTTGGCTAGCTAACGTTACGTGTATGATCTGTGTGTAGTTATATTATTTGTATCTCAGAGCTATTTGCATTGCTAGTTATAGCCTAATGTTAGCTAGCTAATGTTGAACCGGGTTGGTTAGCAACCTGCAGTTTCCTTCAGGGTAGTAACGTTACGAGTTGGGATTATGGTTCATTGTTTAGCTAGCTAGTTACATGTCTAAACAAAAGACTCCACTATGCAAGTAACGATTTCAATACAATGTTCATGACGTCATTGCGACAACTGTCGATAGACGTAGCTGGTCAATTCGCTTTGGCTATCTGCTCTGATTTTAGAGCACTCTTGTCTGAGTGTGCGTGAGCGCAAAATAACTGATGAATTTACGAACACTCAACACCCATTGAATAGGGCCTCTGTTAGTGAACATTGGCAATAAAGCGTAATTAAATTGTTGCCAGCAGCACAGTTGCAGTCACCAACGCTCTGGATAACATAAAAATAGCCTAACCAGCTCTGCCAGGCCGAGTAAAATGGTCAGAGTGAGGTGTTCTCTCATTTGTGTCTGGAAGTAGCTAGCAAGCTAGACAACGTTATCCAGTTAGCTTGGGTGCTTGACTACTGTTGTTAGGTCAGAACGCTCGGATCAACCCTACTCCTCGGCCTGAGCGTCCAGTGTGCACTCTGGACGCTCCGAGAGCAAAACACTCTGAATTTACAAAATGACAATCTGACAACGCTCTGCGTTTATGAACGACCAGAGCGCACTCTGAGCACACTCTGGCACTCCAGATTAAATTGACGAACACATCGGTAGTATAAACCAACCTTTAGTCTTAATCTTTGGTTGTTTAGTACATGGCCACACATGTGAATCCTTAAAGAGATGGGTGAGGGTAAAGGTTTTAGAGGATGTGAACGATGCTGAATGGGTGTAGACAAAGAGCTCTCCAGTAGGTGTACCAAAACATTCAAGGGCCTTTTTCTCAAACGGTGGGTTTACAAATGTATCAATTTTCAAAGCAGAATTACTTTTCCATTGTTCCTCAACTGGAGTGTATGATATAGCATTTCACATTTCGTTCTATAAGACCGAATCAAGCTGGTTGGTCACTATATTATTGTTATTATTATTATTATTATATATGTGTGTGTGTATGTGTGTATATATATATATATATATATATATATATATATATATATATATATATATATATATATATATTTATTTATTTATTTATTTATTTATTTTTTATATATTTTTTTAAATGTACGAATCCATTTTAATCCCACCTTCTAACAAAACAATGTGGAAAAAGTCAAGGGGTGTGAATACTTTCTGAAGGCACTGTGTATGTAATACAATCCACCTACTCACAATGCTATATGTTTCACATAAATACAGGATTTAAAATTCATGCAACATTTGATGTCATTCTGCAAGCATGCCGTATGTGACTCACTCTCCTATTGAGCAAACTGGACCTACCCCATTGCCAAACATCCCTGCTTTCAACGGTCAAATAAACATGCTTTCTGCCAATTACACTGATCCTTGATACTAATATGTAGATACAAATCATCAAAATGGGCAGCTCTTCAGCAAGCATACTTAGTATATGCAATCCTCATGCTTTTTGTACTAGCCTGTCTTTGATTTGCCAAAATTATGAATGCTTACAAACCAAATTATTTCCTCAATGTATCTTTGCTTGCATCCATCCACAGATCTTTCTCCTGATGATGACTGAGACCCTGATTAGTTCTACGTTGAACATTTTGAAAGTAATCCCCAGTATTATTCCCCTTACCCCACCCGAACCCCTCTTCCTCTTCCTCTCAGGCAATCTTTAAGAACTATCACTTTCTGCCTGGAGAGCGAAAGAAGAGAAGTATGCTTGTGGGAATCATTGCTCACTGTAATTGACTGGTTCTAGATTGCTCTGATAGCATGTTGCATTGTGCAAAGAGGAGACCGGTTGGAAGCGCTCAACTGTTCCCCAATATTAATCCAGTATAAAATACATTTGAGGGATCAGTCAGGTTGCTCCACTCACTCAGAGGCCCCAATGAAGACAAAAGCTGATAGCGGTTACTATGATCAGATTATCCTTCTCCCTTCTTGCTCATAATGCCTTAATTAGTCCAATACATTACACCAAGAAATTACTCATGGTGCCAGCACTGCTTTCGTGAAAATAGAATCATTCTGTATGTCGGAATAGCTAATACTATTAAAGGGGGAACAGGAACACTCTGACGCACAAGCGCGTCAATCAATTAACATAATAAAAAATACCCATAAAAATATGTCTGTTTAAGCTAAAGATATCCAGTTTTTTTGTATGGGCTGCGTCTCAATCCACCTCATCCACCTATGTAGGCCTTCCGCATCTGCGGTGGAAAGTGGCAAAGCTACAGCGCTGTTTGTCAGACCAGGAGACATCCTTAAAATCGGTTTTCTCACGAAAATGTCTGTAGCATCCGAACCGTTTGGTTTAGTTCTACAAATTAATGGAAAGGGGAGACTCTCACGAACATGATGGTGTTCTCCATTTTGTTCTACAACCCCTGCAAGTGTCACGGGACTCGTCTGAAGGTAAAACGATACTGATATAAAAAAATGAATGGAAGTAGTTTTGTGCCCGCTAGATATGACAGACGCTTAAAAACCTTAAAACCTCTGATTTATTTTTCGACCGTCTGTTTTGTCATATTTATGAATGTGTTATTCAATGCGTTTCGATGGGCTATAGCAGTAAAGGCCAAATTGAAAATGTTATCAAAATATTTGAATATATATATATATATATATATATAAATAAATTTAGAATTTCAGGAACCCTGCAGGTATAAAATATATTTTTTATACCTGCAGGGTTCCTGAAATTCTAAATCAAATAGCTAAATGATCCATAGTATGACCATCTTAAAACAATTCCATACTCACATTTAGACTGAGAAAACAAAGTAAAGGGGCCAACATACTAGGAATTAATTAACTCAAAATTCCTTACCAAAAGAACCGAAATAGCTAATGAATTTACCTAATATTACAAAAAGACTCTATACTCCAGAGGTACAAGAATCTAACAGAGAAAATACAAAAATACTTAGAAAAAATGTTACTCCTGAAGTGACAGATGAGCAAAATAATTTACCATTTACTTTTTAAAAAAGAAGAGAAATGTCCCGGTAGCTACGGATACACTAATGAATTCTATAAGAAATTCAAACAAGACATACAGTTGAGTCGGAAATTTACATAAACCTTAACCAAATACATTTAATCTCAGTTTCACAATTCCTGACATTTAATCCTAGTAAAAATTCCCTGTTTTAGGTCAGTTAGGATCACCACTTTATTTTAAGAATGTGAAAAGTCAGAACAATAGTAGAGAGAGTGATTTATTTCAGCTTTTATTTCTTTCATCACATTCCCAGTGGGTCAGAAGTTTACATACACTCAGTATTTGGTAGCATTGCCTTTAAATTGTTTAACTTGGGTCAAACGTCTCAGGTAGCCTTCCACAAGCTTCCCACAATAAATTGGGTGAATTTTGTCCCATTCCTCCTGACAGAGCTGGTGTAACTGAGTCAGGTTTGTAGGCCTCCTTGCTCGCGCACGCTTTTTCAGTTCTGCCCACAAATTTTCTATAGGATTAAGGTCAGGGCTTTGTGATGGCCACTCCAATACCTTGACTTTGTTGTCCTTAAGCCATTTTGCCACAACTTTGGAAGTATGCTTGGGGTAATTGTCCATTTGGAAGACCCATTTGCGACCAAGCTTTAACTTCCTGACTGATGTCTTGAGATGTTGCTTCAATATATCCACATCATTTTCCGTTCTCATGATGACATCTATTTTGTGAAGTGCACCAGTCCCTCCTACAGCAAAGCACCCCCACAACATGATGCTGCCACCCACGTGCTTCTCGGTTGGGATGGTGTTCTTCAGCTTGCAAGTCTCACCCTTTTTCCTCCAAACATAACAATTGTCATTATGGCCAAACAGTTCATCAGACCAGAGGACATTTCTCCAAAAAGTACAATCTTTGTCCCCATGTCAGTTACAAACCGTAGTCTGGCTTTTTTATGGCGGTTTTGGAGCAGTGGCTTCTTCCTTGCTGACCAGCCTGTCAGGTTATGTTGATATAGGACTCGTTTTACTGTGGATATAGATAGTTTTGTATTTGTTTCCTCCAGCATCTTCACAAGGTCCTTTGCTGTTGTTCTGGGAATGATTTGCATTTTTCGCACCAAAGTACGTTAATCTCAACGAGACAGAACGCGTCTCCTTCCTGAGTGGTATGACGGCTGCGTCGTTCCATGGTGTTTATACTTGCGTACTATTGTTTGTACAGATGAACGTGGTACCTTCAGGCATTTGGACATTTCTCCCAAGGATGAACCAGACTTGTGGAGGTCTACAATTTTTTTCTGAGGTTTTGGCTGATTTCTTTTGATATTCCCATGATGTGAAGTAATGAGGCACTGAGTTTGAAGGTAGGCCTTGAAATACATCCAGAGATACACCTCCAATTGGCTCAAATTATGGCAATTAGCCTATCAGAAGCTTCTAATGCCATGACATCATTTTCTGGACTTTTAAACAGCTTGGAAAGGCACAGTCAACTTAGTGTATGCAAACTTCTGACCCACTGGAATTGTGATACAGTGAATTATAAGTGAAATAATCTGTCTAAACAATTGTTAGAAAAATTACTTGTCATGCACAAAGTAGATGTCCTAACCGACTTGCCAAAACTATAGTTTGTTAACAAGAAATTTGTGGAGTGGTTGAAAAAGGAGTTTTAATGACTCCAACCTAAGTGTGTGTAAACTTCCGACTTCAACTGTACACACACACACACACACACACACACACACACACACACACACACACACACACACACACACACACACACACACACACTGACTGCATATTGGAGAGTGTGGCCCCACTTCACAATGATTGAGGATTATGTTTTTGTTGTTGTCTTGGAATGGATTTTCTCTATGTGTTGTTTCTGCATCATTTGTGGTTATGAAAACCATGCAGGTAAATTAATTCTGGCTCAACTATCATCCCTGGATGAGGATCTTCTCAACTGGGTTCTACTCAGCTGAGCCAAACGATATACCCGAACAGCTCTTACCAAGTACATGGTCACTGCACAAATCTTACTCTGGAAAGTGTGAATAGGAAAAGAGTTTTCAGAAATATGATCAGGACTTTTCTCCATCCTTTGTTATTGCTTTTCTGTCCCTCCTCACTCTCCAAACAAACAAATGCATCATCATTTGGAAATAGTCTTACCTAGTGTGTCAGCACTAGAGCTGCCCTTGTCCACTCCTAAAAAGGTGCTTTCTCTTATGGCCAGTTCTAGTTCTCACCCCTCTGAGAGTAATACAGTATGTTGTATATACATTTTTTCTAAAAGCCAGATATGAATTATTCATTGGCAACAGAGGGGAGAGAGAGGATATTCCCTGTCTAGTCACCCAGACGTTGACAAAATCTAGATGGTACTAAAAGGAATGGAATAGTTAGTTATTGCAAAAACACATAAAATTGTAAACAAATAAAAAACAGTCTTGCACGCAATGCATTTTTGGATGGAGGTCTGTCTTAAATGGTGAGGTGTCCCTCTTACAGGGTCAGGCAGGCTGCTAGACTAAAGATGTCCCTTCTCTATGTGTGATGTGATTCCCCTCCATGGTAACAGCCTGCTTTGGCCCTTAAAGACATTATGCCCAATGTACCCAGAACCAGTTCACACCTAGCCTCTGGATAAGCCCAAGCCTGATGTGACAATCCTGTAGATTCTAACATACTGTAGTGATCTTCGCTATATGAGCCACGTAACAATTCCCACCAAGTGGGTTAACTCTATTGGTGCGATACTTAGGGTGTTTGCCTTTCACACGGGTTCGCTTCCCTGTCCTGCTGTTCTTTATACTGGTGTTAGGAGTGGGAATGGCGGCTGAAAGGCCATTGGAACGAACAGCCTGGACGTGGGATGTGTGAGGGGGCTGAGTAGTCAAAGCACGGGGACGTGCCTTTCCTTTCAAAGGAAGAGACGGCGTAAGAGAGTCTGACGTGCGGGCACCCTGTTCAAACTATGTCGGCAAATAAATAAATTATCCGCCTCTACCCCCATTCTATTGGTGAACGTACAATCACTGCAGAACAAACTGGACGAGCTCTGTTCGAGGGACTTGAAGAACTGTATTATCATATGTTTTTCGGAGTCATGGCTGAACAAGGACATGGATAATATACATCTAGCTGGTTTTCCTATGCATCAGCAGGACAGAACGGCAGCCTCAGGTACGCTCCAGGTGGGTGTGTGTGTCTCTTTGTTAACAACAGCTGGTGTGCGATCTCTAATATTAAGGAAGTCTCAAGGTTCTGCTCACCTGAGTTAGAATACCTCATGATAAACTGTAGACCATACTATTTTAAGAGAGTTTTAATCTATATTTTTTGTAGCTGTCTATTTACCACCACAAACCAATGCTGGCAATAAGACTGCATACAACAATCTTTATTGGGCCAAAAGCAAACAAGAAAATGCTCATCCAAAGGCGGCGCTCCTAGTGGCTTGTGATTTTAATGCAGGGAAACTGAAATCCATTTTACCTCATTTCTACCACTTTGTCACTTGTGCAACTAGAGGAGACAAAACTAGATCACCTTTACTCCACACGCAGAAATGCATACAAAGCTCTTCCTCGCCCTCCATTTGGTAAATCTGACCATAGCTCTATCGTCCTGATTCCTGCTTACAAGCAAAAACTCAAACAGGAAGTACCAGTGAAGTGGTCCGATGAAGCGGATGCTAAGTTACAGGACTGTTTCGCTAGCACAGGCTGGAATATGTTCTGGGATTCATCCAATGGCATTGAGGAGTTTACCACATCAGTCACCAGCTTCATTAATAAGTGCATCGACAATGTCGTCCCCACAGTGACCATACGTACATATCCCAACCAGAATCAATAGATTACAGGCAAAATCCATACTGAGCTAAAGGCTAGAGCTACCGCTTTACAATCCAGACACTTACAAGAAATCCCGCTATGACCTCCAATGAGCCATCAAACAGGCAAAGCGTCACTACAGGACAAAAATTGAATCCTACTACGCTGGCTCTGACGCTCGTCAGATGTGGTAGGGCTTGCAAACTATTACGGATTACAAAGGGAAACCCAGCCGCAAGTTGCCCAGTGATGCGAGCCTACCAGACACTGACCCATGCATGAGAGCACTAGCTGTTCCGGACGACTGTGTCATCAAGGTCTGTATAGCCAATGTGAGTAAGACCTTTAAACAGGTTAACATTCACAAGGCCGCAGGGCCAGATGGATTACCAGGACACATACTCAAAGCATGCGCTGACC
The DNA here is from genome assembly GCF_901001165.1 of Salmo trutta. Lineage (NCBI taxonomy): Eukaryota > Metazoa > Chordata > Actinopteri > Salmoniformes > Salmonidae > Salmo > Salmo trutta. The sequence goes on from NC_042965.1 coordinate 26,201,255, forward strand.
AGCTGGCAAGTGTCTTCACTGACAATTTCAACCTCTCCCTGACCTAGTCAGTAATACCTACATGTTTCAAGCAGACCTCCATAGTCCCTCTGCCAAAGAACAGCAAGTTAACCTGTCTAAATGACTATCGCCCTCTAGCACTCACATCTGTAGCCATGAAGTGCTTTGAACGGCTGGTCATGGCTCACATCAACACTATTGCTCTCCACACTACCTTCTTCCTTCCTGGATTAAGAGGAACACCTATGTGAGAATACTGTTTATTGACTACAGCAAAGGGATTTGATTTGATTTATTAGGACACCATAGTGCCCTCCAAACTCATCACTAAGCTTAGGACCCTGGGACCTCCCTTTGCAACTGGATCCTGTACTTTCTGACGGGCCGTCCCCAGGTGGTGAGGGTAGGCAACAGCACATCCGCCACGCTGACCCTCAACACGGGGGCTGTTCAGGGGTGCGTTTTTAGTCCCCTCCTTTACCCCTTGTTCACCCACGACTGCTTGGCCGCGCACGACTCCAACACCATCATTAAGTTTGCTGACGACACAACGGTGGTTGATCACCGACGACGTTGAGACAGCCTATAGGGAGGAGGTCAGAGACCTGGCAGTGTGGTGCCTGACATCCAGGACCTCTATACCAGGCAGTGTCAGAGGAAGACCCTACAAATGGGAAAGACTCCAGCCACCCAAGTTATAGACTGTAAGCTTTGTATTCAGGACAAAAAGTACATTTGTTTGGCAATTTTTTTTGTAGTATAACTTTTTTTGTAGTATTGCCTTATTGCAAACAGGATGCATGTTTTGGAGCATGTTTATTCTGTACAGGCTTTCTTCTTTTCACTCTGTAATTTATCTTAGTATTGTGGAGTAACTACAATGTTGTTGATCCATCCTCCGTTTTCTCCTATCACAGCCATTAAACTCTGTAAGTGTTTAAAAATCACCATTGGTGAAATCCTTGAGCGGTTTCTTTCCTCTCTGCCAACTAACTTAAGGGCGCCTGTATCTTTGTAGTGACTGGGTGTATTGATACACCATCTAAAGTGTAATTAATAACTGCACCATGCTCAAAGGGATTTTAATTTTTTTTGCCATCTACCAATAGGTGCCCTTCTTTGCGAACCATTGGAAAACCCTCCCTGGTCTTTGTGGTTTTTATCTGTACTTAAAATTCACTGCTCGACTGAGGGACCTTACAGATACAATATATAGTCTTCCTCTACCATTTATTGTTGTTTGTGAGCCAGTGAATAAGTTCAAACAAAGGTAGGCCTGTGGGTGTGTGTAGTTGTTTGGTGCAGAATGAACATCCACAGCACAGCACAACAGCACACGAACTGGATGACGGTTGCACAGGTAATACAGAGTGACACAGAGGAGGATACACACTCAGTGGCATTCTCCCTCCCTCCCTCCCTCCTCCACATCTCCAAAGATGCAGTCCCCTGCCTAATCTGAAATATGTAGGAGAGGAGGAATGTGGCTGAGGAGAGAGGACAGAGGAGGTCTCCTGTAAAGTAATAGTAGTGTGGTCATATCAAAGTGAATGCGTGCTGGGAGAGGCATGCTTCTTCTCATGTAATCCTTTAATATACACCCCAAAAAATTTATAGATTTTCTGCAGAAGTCCATCAGTATATTATGCACTGATATACAGTGCCTTTCGAAAGTATTTAGACCCCTTGTAACGGCTGTCTGTGGAAGTAGACCAAGGTGCAGCGGAGTTAGTGTTCATCTTCAGGAATTTATTAACGACGAAAGAACACTATACAAAAAACAAGAAAACCGACAGCCAAACAGTACTGTCAGGTGCAAACACGAACGAGTCAGAAAACAATCCCCCAATAAAACTCAAAGGATAAACAGGCTCCTTATGTGTGCCTCCTGTCGTTGACGAATCAGAATTAGTTGGGTAACATAGATAATTAAGATGTTTTATTAGTATAATATGCTTATTTGAGGTACTTGTCATTAGAAAGTGTCCATTGGACTCTGGTGTCTTTTCAGTTGCACGTCTACCTTAGCTGGGGCTCAGGCACTTGGGGCCCAGAGAGGGGAGAGGTCAGACTTGTCGTCATGGGAATGTGTCTTTACCTATTTCTTAAACCATGTGAAGGGATGCGTGATTAATGGGGAACCAATGACTTGTCTCCACAATGTCTGTGAGCAAGTCACTCCCACCTTTTCTTTATTGTGGGGAGGATTATGGCAGTAAATGGACCCTTGTATGTCCTCTCTTAGATCTCACACTTATCCTGTGATAATATATGGCCTAGAGGCTCACTCCCCCCAGTGAGCCTGTCCAGGAGTGGGGTCAAGAGGGGGTTTGCTTGAGATGGGAGTATCTAGAGTTGACAATTGATATATGCCATTGGATGAAATAGTTCTGTTCAATACCGTACCAGGGAGGGACGGTTCTAAGGAGACCAGATACTGGGCTATACCATTAATCCTGTTGACATAGCAGTTACTGTCTGATGTGTTTTATTGATATCTGTCATACAAAACTTAACCTTTGTGAACTGTTACTAAGTATCTGTGGTTTGTCAATGTACGTTGAAGGGGGTGTATCGTTGCTATAAAAGATCCCTGTAGCAATTCTGTAATCACCTTCCAATGGTTCATTCGAGAGAGTGCATTATTGAAGGTCAAGAACTTTTGCAAAAGTATCTTAATTAAGTATTAAAGATGTAGTTTTAACCCAGACTGGTGTGTTTGTAACTCCTCATTTGGTAATGCAGAAATTAGCCACCACACTCCCAATCAGCAACAACGAACTACAGCTGTGCCTGTGCCACACACGGCCCAAAACAAAGAAATACAAAAACATAGAAAAATGAACATAGAAGCCCACCCAATGTAACATCCTGGCCTAACCAAAATAAAGAACAAAAACCCCTCTCTATGTCCAGGGCCTTACAGTACCCCCCCCCCCAAAGGTGCGGACTCCGGCCGCAAAACCTGACTCTGAAGGGGAGGGTCCGGGTGGGCCTTCTTACGGCGGCGGCTCAGGTGCGGGACGTGGCCTCCGCTCCACCCTCGGCGTTGCCCACTTAGGTGGCGCCCCTGGCCGCGCCAGAGGACTGGCGGGCGACTCTGGCGACGACCGGATGGCGGGCGACTCTGGCGGCGACCGGCTGGCGGGCGACTCTGGCCCAGGATTCACTAGGCTGGGGAGACATGAAGGAGGCCTGGCCCTGGGCGCAGGCACAGGACTCACCAGGCTGGCGGGCAGCTCTGGCGGCTCCGGGCTGGCGGGAGGCTCTGGCGGCTCTGGCCCAGGATTCACCAGGCTGGGGAGACATGAAGGAGGCCTGGCCCTGGGCGTAGGCACAGGACTCACCAGGCTGGCGGGCGGCTCTGGCGGCTCCGGACAGGCGGGCGGCTCTGGCGGCTCCGGACAGGCGGGCGGCTCTGGCGGCTCTGGACTGGCGGGCGGCTCCGGACTGGCGGGCGGCTCTGGCGGCTTTGGCCCAGGACTCACCAGGCTGGGGAGACATGAAGGAGGCCTGGCTCTGGGCGCAGGCACTAGACTCACCAGGCTGGGGAGACCCACAGGAGGCCTGGTCCTGGGAGGAGGCACAGGATAGATCAGGATGGGGAGACCCACTGGAGGCCTGGTCCTGGGAGGAGGCACAGGATAGACCAGGCTGGAGAGACCCACAGGAGGCCTGATGCGTGGTGCTGGTACTGGAAGTGCCAGTTTGGATACTCGCACCTCAGAGCTAGTGCGAGGAGCAGGAATAGGACGAGTAGGACTGGGCTGACGCACTGGAGGCCTGGTGCGTGGGCCTGGTATTGTCTTTACCAGACGGCTAGCAAGCACCTCAGGACAAGTATGAAGTACTAACTCAGGTGACATTATTTCTAGGACACGCTCTGCAGGGCGAATGCCGTGCCTAATACACCAACACAATATCTCTCTCATATTCTTCTCCTCCAATTTACCCATCAACTCCTTAACAGTCTCTGCTTCGCTCCCCACCAATTTTACCCCGACTGGCTCTGGTTCCATCCTCGGCTCCTCCGATCTGTCCATGTGCCCCCCCCAAAAAATTATTGGGGGTGCCTCTCTGGTTGGAACGCTATCGGCGTTCCACTGTAATCTTCCCGGTCCTTCTTTGCCTTCTTCCATGGGCCCACTCCGGCTCTGATCTCCTCCCAGGTCCACGACTCCCGATAGTCCATATTATTGTTCCGTCGCTCCTTGTGCTTCTCCTTCCTCCGCTGCTTGGTCCGTTGTTGGTGGGGGATTCTGTAGCGGCTGTCTGTGGAAGTAGACCAAGGTGCAGCAGAGTTAGTGTTCATCTTCAGGAATTTATTAACGACGAAAGAACACTATACAAAAAACAAGAAAACCGACAGCCAAACAGTACTGTCAGGTGCAAACACGAACGAGACAGAAAACAATCCCCCAACAAAACCCAAAGGAAAAACAGGCTCCTTATGTGTGATCCCAATCAGCAACAACTAACTACAGCTGTGCCTGATTGGGAGCCACACACAGCCCAAAACAAAGAAATACAAAAACATAGAAAAATGAACATAGAACGCCCACCCAATGTAACACCCTGGCCTAACCAAAATAAAGAACAAAAACCCCTCTCTATGGCCAGGGCGTTACACCCCTTGACTTTGTCTACTTTTTCTTACGTTACAGCCTTATTCTAAAATTGATTTAAAAAAAAATCCTCATCAGTCTACACACAATACTCCATAATGACGAAGTGAAAACCGTTATTTAGACATTTTAGCAAATTGTATTAAAAATAAAATAAATAATACCTTATTTACATAAGTATTTAGACCCTTTGCTATGAGACTCAAAATTGAGCGCAGGTGCTTCCTGTTTCCATTGATCATCCTTGAGATGTTTCTACAACTTGATTGGAGTCCACCTGTAGTAAATTCAATTGATTGGACATGATTTGGAAAGGCACACACCTGTCTATATAAGGTCCCACAGTTGACAGTGCATGTCAGAGCAAAAACCAAGCCATGAGTTTGAAGGAATTGTCCGTAGAGCTCAGAGACAGGATTGTGTCGAAGCACAGATCTGGGCAAGGGTATCAAAACATCATTCTTAAATGGAAGGAGTTTGGAACCAGCAAGACTCTTCCTAGCAATCGGGAGAGAAGGGCCTTGGTCAGGGAAGTGACCAATAACACGATTGTAACGGCTGTCGTTGGGTAGAGAGGACCAAGGCGCAGCGGGTTGCATGTTCATCATTATATTTTATTAAATAAATGTGAACACAGGAAAAACAAGAAAACAAAGAACGACAGACCGACAGTTTCACAGGCTAATACTCACAGCAGTGCGAAATACAACTACCCACAAACTACAAACAAAACACATACCTATATATAGGACTCTCAATCAGAGGCAACAGAAAACACCTGCCTCCAATTGAGAGTCCAACACCCAATTACCTAGACATAGAAATACAAAGAACTAGAATGAACCTAGAAATACAAAACATAGAACATAAACCAGAACATAAACCAAAACCCGGAAATAATAAATCAAACACCCCTACACAATACACATAACCCCCGAACCACATGAAACAAATACCCTCTGCCACGTCCTGACAAACCTACAAATACAAATAACCCCTATACTGGTCAGGACATGACACCGATGGCCACTCTGACACAGCTCCAGAGTTCTTCTGTGGAGATGGGAGAACATTCCAGAAGGACAACACTCTCTGCAGTACTCCACCAATCAGATCTTTATGGTAGAGTGGCAAGACGGAAGCCACTCCTCAGGAAAAAGGCACATGACAGCCCGCTTAAAAAAAAGGCACAGACCAGAAACAACATTCTCTCGTCTGATGAAACCAAGATTGAACTCTTTGGCATGAATGCCAAGCTCCCACAGCATGATGCTGCCACCACCATGCTTCACCGTAGGGATGGTGCCAGGTTTCTTCCTCTGGCACCAGGATGGTACCAACCTGACAGAGCTTGAGAGGATCTGCAGAGAAGAATGGGAGAAACTCCCCAAATATAGGTGATTCAACAAAGTACTGAGTAAAGGGTCTGAATACTTGATATTAGAGATTTTATTTTTAAAGATTACTAAAAATAATTTGCTTTGTCATTATGGGGTATTGTGTATAGATTGATTAGGGGGAAAAAACAATTTAATCAATTTTAGAATAAGGCTGTAATGTAACAAAATGTGGAAAAAGTCAAGGGGTCTGAATATTTTCCCAATGCACTGTCCATATAATAGCAGTGATGTATTCAGTCGTCTCTATACCCTTTTCCCAGTGGGAAGTTATGCAATGCAAGCTGCAAACAGTGTTTTCTAAACAATGGGAAGTTGGAGTTCGTACGACATACTGGAATTTGTGAAAACATAAATGAATAATTCAGTTTGCTGGGAACTTTATTTGTGGAAAGCATGCATTCACAATAATAGTTTTGCCTCAGAACTGCCCTCCCCCTTGTTTGGCATTTGACTAAAATAGAAAGACAAAAAAATGTCTGATCAATGTGATAGGCCTATAATGTCACCATTGTGGGTAAAGTACTCTTAAAATCGATTACCATTAATTACCAAAGCACATTGTTATAGAGCTACTGTACCAATCCATCATAATGATCTGTGAGAGAGAAGAGGTCCCTGAGACTTGGAGGAGAGGATGGCAGAAAGGATAATAACACCGCCTTGGTGGCTAGGCTACATCGTTTGTGCTATTACTTTGTAAATGTACTTTCCGTCCACAATATTGACTCTGTGAGGTTAGAAAGTGTCTTGGTCGTTCACTTGGTTCTCAGCTGTCACAGAACTCTGATAAGCTGTCTGGCCAGCTCTCATCGTGCAGCATGTAGCCAAGCAGTTAGAGAGGTGAGCCACCAACCTGAGAGTTGCCAGTTCGAATCCCTGTTCCGATGGGAACATTTCATATCGACAGGGATGTACAGGAAGTGAGCTGGCAACCGGAGGGCTGTAGGTATCAAATCCTAAATCATATCCTTGAGCAAGGCACTTTACTACCCGCACCCCCACCTATCAAGTGATGGACTTATACTGTGATGGACAAATACTGTACATGCCCGTCATTGAACAAACCCATGCCATGATTAGAAAGTGAAAGAACACACCAACCGCTTTCATAATTTCTTTAAACAATGAAAGCTCATTTACCAACAATTCTGAAAATGGATATAAAGCATTTTGGAATTAGACTCTTATGCCTCATACTTAGAGAGAGTAGGCACAGTGATGGAACAGGGACCTTGAAAACTTCCCAGAATAAACTTCCTCAGGCAAGGTGTTAATGTAAGGATTAGGGATAATTGGGTTGTGAATAATTTGCACATTTTGCACTGTGGGTTCATTACAGAGCAACGCAAGTAAGAAAAAAAGAGGATAAAGTATGATGGATTAGCTATAAACCTCCAGGAGATTGAGACCTGCTTCTATACTATGCATATAATGTGGCAGTGACTTGCATGTATAATCTCAGAGCAAGGGAGAGAGCATGCTGGGGGGAAAAGGCCAACTGTTGACAAAGGTTTTAAATGGCGCAGGGAGTTTGGCATAAATCACGTTGCATAAATCATGTTGCAGGTTGCATTATTCATCTGGGATAGACAAAAGCTAAACGTTTTACCCAGAGCAGGATAATGGGAATCCCATTGATGGAACAGATTATATACTGTAGATTGTATGGTGTGTGTGTGTGTGTGTGTGTGTGTGTGTGTGTGTGTGTGTGTGTGTGTGTGTGTGTGTGTGTGTGTGTGTGTGTGTGTGTGTGTGTGTGTGTGTGTGTGTGTGTGTGTGTGTGTGTACGCGCGATTTGGCGTTGTTATAATGCTCTCCAACCAAGGGTACTAATGAGACACAGATATACTGTACATCCCTGTCGATATGAAGATTTATCATGTTGGTAAAGTCTTCCACTCAAATTATGATTGGTAGTGAATCTTTGTTGTGTGTGTGTTCATGTGCTGGTGTGTGCATGTGTGTAGACATGTATCTACATATCTGGGAAGAGTTTTCACTCTCAATTCCAAAATTCATCATATAGAATTATGATGCTGTGGTAATATAGCGGGCATTTTCCTGCTTCCTTGAACACCACAACTGACACAGGGAGAGAACACGAAGTACGATTATCTCTGAAACACAGATTCGGTTTTTCTTTTAGCGTTCTAATGTGAGTAAAGGCCAAGTCAGCAATCTTTCAAAGGCAATCTTCTCTCAGGGAACAAATATCCTACTTATTTCATGCTGGAATTAACTGTCATAACTTTGACATCCACTTAGTAATTTACAATAGGCTATAGCAGAGTGGAGACTTCTATCATTTTTAAACCCTTTCACTTAATGTAGAATAACCTAGCTATATTTTTTTTAGGAATCCTTAATAAATCCTTCAATGCTACTTTAGATTCTCCTATAACACTTCTGTCGTATGTTGTTTACACTGTAGATGCCTGGTGCAATCCATGTTTACTGTGTGAGTGTGCACTTTGTTTGCTCACCTGTAAAGGTACACTTCAGGTATCTAAGAGGAGATATATAATATATATAGCGTAGAGATAACACGTCTTAGCAATATTCAAACTTGTCCCAACTTGCAAGTGAAGATGATGAAATAGATAGAGGGTATGAACATAAACTATTCCATGCTTACTTTTTTGCTCATAGCACCGGATGTGTTTAAAGAGATAAACAATATTGTGCTTGACTGTAAAGTTTCCCTGGTAATGGGATATATTGAGATAAAGTGGAGAGTTATGCTATAGTTTCCTACTATATTATTCTGTATGTGCATTGAACAAACAAACAGAAACATACTCTCCCCAAAATCTGTCATTTCTGATGCATGTCAGTAGCTAGGTTTCCATCCAATTGGAGACAGATTTTCATGTGAATATTATAAAAGAAAATATGCAAATTTTCCCACCAGTGGTGTGTTTCCACCTAAAGGACTTTCTGCAGAGCGTGATGATGTAGTGCACACAAAATGTACTTTTCTGCTTAAGTTTTTATGTACCGAATACAAATCTGAAGTTCAATGTGTTTCCATCGCATTTTAAATTCTACCAATAGTTTTGACACAAAACCTTCCGTTAAATAGCAAATGTGCCAACTCTGATCTTGGCACGTGCGCTCTAGCCAACAGCTTGCAGATACAGTGCGTGCAGGCTGTGCAGTTCATCATAATTTATTTAATCTGTAGCCTAATAAACTGCATGGTTTCCTGAGTCGTAGTGGGAGGACTACACACCATGTCATCGCGTGACTCTAAGTTTACTTAGATATGGTTGTTACATCAATATTTGTGCAGAAAGGCGTTTCCACTGCAATTTCTCGCATAATTCATTTTACAGACACAAAAAGATCCCACCATGTCGAACGAGCAAATGATCTGTCGACTTTCATAAAATTGTACCGAAACGTACTGTTTTCATCACAGCTGTTGTGATTTTTTTATATATGGTATGACTTTACATAAAAACTGTAGATGGAAACCTGGTTAGCGCCTGCTTTCAAATGTAAATTACATTACATTTTGCTTCCTTGCTCTCTCTTTTGGAGGTGTATTCATTGCTGATGTAAGCAATAGGGTAAGACCGTTGCCTTTCCTTCTTGATAAAATGAATTAGTCATGAATTTCCATGTTAAGATATTACCATCTTTTATCTATACTTTTTTGCCATAGTCTCTCAGTAATGTTTGGTGTTTGCAGCAACAAAGGTCAAACTACACACACTGTACAAGCCAGTAAGGGTTTGTTTACTTGTAGGCAGTGGCGTGTCCACCCCCCACCCTGAAATCTGATTGGCCACACCAGTGGCCTCCCAAGAAACTCTGAGATCTGAAAGGTCGTCTCTGAATATATTGATCATTTTGACCAAGACACAATCTCACTGAAAAAAGCATCCGAGCTAGGCAAACAACACCCTTCGGTCTTAGTATGTGTAGCCCATGTATCTGATGCTGTCTGGCCAAAAAGAGCATGACATGTCATATTACTTTTGGCCAGACAGCATCAGATACATGGGCTACACATACTAAGACAGAGGGGTGTTGTTTGCCTCGCTCAGATGCTTTCTCCAGTGAGAGAGATTCAGCAGTATGAAACACATATGGACACAAATGAGAAATAATTGGATATGTGTTATTTCTGTCTTTATTAAAAGTTTTGGTGCCACTACACCCCACTTTGTAGGCAGAATGTCATTATGTCATTACACTTAGGGTGTTTGTTATAGATGTCCCTTTCCGTTCAAATGGTGGGTGCACAATGCACTGTTCGGATGCTTGACTTATTCTTATTTTGAAGTAGAAGAACTTGCGCAGGTAACTGACCTAGCCTAATTTTTGAAGCGGTTTGTTTGAAAATCAGATGAAAACATCAAGACTAGTTGTGTTCATGACACATATAAAGGTAATACATTTGTGACTCGTTTCAGGATTTTTTTTTTTTTTTATCAAAATGCGTTAATTTGGGCAGAAATGCATTCTGGAATGTGAACTTTCATGTGCCTTAATAACAAACTTGTATGCCATCTGTAAATAAGACTCTTTCTAGAGCTGGCCACCTGGCCAAACTGAGCAGTCGGGGGAGAAGGGCCTTGGTCAGGGAGGTGACCAAGAATCCGATAGTCACTCTGATAGAGCTCTAGAGTTCCTCTGTGGAGATGGGAGAACCTTCCAGAAGGACAACCATCTCTGCAGCATTCCACCAATCAGGCCTTGATGGTAGAGTGGCCAGACGGAAGCCACTCCTCAGTAAAATGCACATGACAGCCCTCTTGGAGTTTCCAAAAGGCACCTAAAGACTCTTAGACCATGAGGAACAAGATTCTCTGGTCTGATGAAACCAAGATTGAATTCTTTTGCATGAATACCAATCGCCACATCTGGAGGAAACCTGGCACCATCCCTACAGTGAAGCATGGTGGTGGCAGAATCATGCTGTGGGGTTATTTTTCAGAGGCAGGGACTGAGAGACTAGTCAGGATCAATGGAAAGATGAACAGAGCAAAGTACAGAGAGATCCTTGATGAAAACTGCTCCAGAGTGCTCCGGATCTCAGACTTGGGCGAAGGTTCACCTTCAAACAGGACAACGGCCCTAAGCACACACCGAAAACAACGCAGGAGTGGTTTTGGGACAAGTGTCTGAATGTTCATGAGTGGCCCAGCCAGAGCCCGGACTTGAAACCGATCGAACATCTCTAGAGAGACCTGAAAATAGCTGTGCAGCGACGCTCAAGTAACAGACACATCTCAACATCAACTGTTCAGAGTAGACTATGTGAATCAGGCCTTTATGGTTGAATTGCTGCAACGAAACCACTACTAAAGGACTCCAATAATAAGAAGAGAGTTGCTTGGGCCAAGAAACACGAGTAATGGACATTAGACCGGTGGAAATCTGAAATCTGAGTCCAAATTTGTGATTTTTTTGTTTCCAACCGCCATGTCTTTGTGAGACGCAAATGAGGTGAACGGATGATCTCTGCATGTGTGGTTCCCACCGTGAAGCATGGAGGAGGTGGTGTGATTGTGTGGGGGTGCTTTGCTGGTGACACTGTCAGTGATTTATTTAGAATTCAAGGGACACTTAACCAGCAACCCAATTGAGATGGTTTTGGATGAGTTTGACCGCAGAGTGAAGGAAAAGCAGCCAACAAGTGCTCAGCATATGTGCGAACTCCTTCAAGACTGTTGGAAAAGCATTCCAGGTGAAGCTAGTTGAGAGAATGCCAAGAGTGTGTGCAAAGCTGTGAGACAAAGGGGGGTACTTTGAAGAATCTTAAATATAAAACATGTTTTGATTTGTTTAACACATTTTTGATTACTACGTAATTCCATGTGTTATTTCATAGTTTTGATGTCTTCACTATTATTCTACAATGTAGAAAATATTAAAATAAATACACTTCTGAATGAGTTGGTGTGTCCAATTTTTGACTGGTACTGTACATTTGCAAAAATTTATAAAAAACAGTTTTTGCTTTGTCATTATGGGGTATTGTGTGTAGATTGATGAAGGGAAAAAACAATTTAATCAATTTTAAAATAAGTCCTTAACGTAACAAAATGTGGAAAAAGTCAAGTGGTCAGAATACTTTCCGAATGCACTGTAAATGGTCAACTGTCTGGGGTAGTTTCTCTCCTACTGAAGCAGGAGCCGGGGGACAGTATAAACACCCAATCTTTCAAAATAAATTGGGAGCCCCTCACCCTTCAACGTTACAATGAATATTGGCAAAATCTATTTGTCATAGAATTAAAAAGGTCTTACCGGATATTATTCATCAAGATCAGTCAGGATTCCCAAAATGAATATATATTGGCGACAACATTAGACAATGATTTGAAATAATTGTAAACTATGAGAATGCATGGAAACCAGGCACAATCTTGAAAGAAGATTTTGAGAAAGGCTAGAATTTATTTATAAGTGCGTGGATTATTTCAACTTTGGAGAATCTCATAAAATGGATAAAAGTAATGTATAACACTCATTTATGTACAATTATTTATAATGGTTATTTCTCTGAGAATGTTGAATTGCCAAGAGGTTTGAAACAAGGTTTCCCTCTATCACCATACTTGTTTGTTAATGCCATTGAATTGTTAGCTATAATAATCAGATCCCATGATAAAATTAAGGTGTTTGAAAATAATGCATTAGAAACAAAGGTGTCAATGCATGCTGATGATTCAAGTTTGCAATGGTTTTCAAGTGATTCAAGGGTCTGATTGAGCACCTGGAGAGTTTCTCCAGTTTATCTGGACGTAAACCCAACTATGATAAGTGTATTATTTTACGGATTTGGTCTCTAAAAGACACAAACTTTTAATTGTTATGTGGTCTCCCGATTAAATGGGCGCATGGTGCAGTTATGTACTTGGTGTTCACATCCCGGAAACGTTGAATGATCTTGCAACTATACATTTTGATCAGAAAACTAAGCAAAATAGGTAGGATCTTGAAACCAGGGAAAGGGAAACACCTGTCCATCTATGGGAAAATAACCCTAATTAATTCTCTAGTGATATCTCAGTTTACATATCTATTCATGGCTCTACCGACTCCAGGATAATCTTTTTGTGAGCAAAAATATGTGAGCCAACAAAAATATTTCATTTTATTTCGAATGGCAAACCAGATAAAGTTAAACGGACATATTTCTATAATGAATATGACTTTGGAGGGCTAAAACTATTAAATATCAAGGCATTAAACCTCTCTCTTAAAGCTTCTATTATACTGAAACTGTATCTAAATCCAAACTGGTTTTCCAGTAGGCACAAACGGGGGCTCTTTGCTGATATACAGATCAAAACCATCCATTTATGGTGGATTAACAATGGAACCCGGTTTAAAGAATCCATACAGAGTTGGCTACAATTCCAATTTTATCCTCCAGTACAGGCAGAACATATATTACAGCAAATAATATGGCTAAATGCCAATGTACTGATAGCAGATAAATCAATTTTCCTGAAGAGAATGTATAAGGAAGGCATCATGTTTATGAATGACATAGTAAGCAATGACACTAAAATTGTTACACAAGCAATTAATCAAGTTTTATGGAGAATTATAACTAACTCATCGCAGCTCTGCCATAAAAATGGAAGAGGCAATTACTTAAAAGAGGAAGAAATGAATTGGTTTGTCTGCCACCAATTAAAAATCATAAATGGCTTAAAATGACCAGTATAAATCGTAAAATGTATCAGTTTTACTTACGGTGAAGATGGTTGACAACTATGCTGCATAAAATGCAAGATAATTGGGAACAGATTTTCGAAGTCTCAATACCATGGAATTGGGTTTTTGAACTGATTGACCCATCAATCTGTTATTTTCAATTGAATCTATTATATAAAAAAATGCTCAGTGTATGGGGCATTGAACAGTCAGCGCTCTGCAGACTTTGCCACGTGGAAACAGACTCAATAGAGCACCTCTTTTGGTACTGCTCATCGGTGGCTCGTTTTTTATGTCAGACCTGCAAACTGTATATTTGGGGGATTTGAAGGACCACAGTCCGTAAATAGGAAATATCATTTTGTTCGTGGGTAAAATGTTTATTGTTGGAGCAATTTGGTCAGAAATGTTGCAGATGGGGAGGTTCAAGTCCCTAGTGAGACACCATAGTATAATGGATGGATGTATTGCAAGAGAAAATGGTAGCATGATGATTAACTGGGAAACATGGGTTGATCTATGGCTGTCTGAAGTTTGGAATTAATGAGTGTGGGAATAAATACATACACACATGCACAGTATAAATGTTTGACGTCCTCCAATCAGGGGTGAGTGTGGGGATGTGATTATTTTATGTTTTGTGTTTATTTCTGTTTTGGTTTCAGACTGTGAACGGTGTGTGCTGGTCCTGGTAGTTTGGGTGCGCTCACTTCCATACCTGCCCGGGGGTCCTTTGCGCCCTTGGAAAATCCCTTTGGGGTGTGGGCTAAACCCTGCCGGCTTCACGGGCGGGTGGGGGCGAGCACACCCACTGACCAGAGATCCCACTGATGGGAGGGGCCATTTGCATTGTCTTTCTATTGTTTTTATTTTTTTTTAAATAAGATTTTTTTAGAACAGGGAAATGTCCCAAACCTAAGCTGAATCCTTAATGCATTTAACCATCATCATTTTATAAAAAAAATTCACCTTGCATCTATTAAGGTTCAACATTTTATTGCCCCCCTAAACTGGGTTTGTGCCCACCTTTGCCACCCCATAAAAAACATTCTGGACACGCCACTGCTTGTAGGAACATGGTTGTCACCACGAAACACTGAATGAATATTGAGATGAAGATTACCGTTGGTCTACATTGATAAAACCGTATGTCTTAGTTATGTTTTACTCTCTGTTTGCAGAGCTCAGGGCAGTACACACATTGATATACCCCAGGGAAGGCTTAACATTTACTATAATTAAAGTCTCTTCTCTTTCCAGCTAGAAACTGAGTGTACAGAACATTAAGAGCATTTTTTCCATGACATATACTGACAAGGTGAATCCAGGTGAAAGTTATGATCCGCTATTGATGTCACTTGTTAAATCCACTTCAATCAGTGTAGATGAAGGGGAGGAGACCAGTTAAAGAAGGATTTTTAAGCCTTGAGACAATTGAGACCTGGATTGTATATGTATGCCATTCAGAGGGTGAATGGGCAAGACAAAATATTCAAGTGCCTTTGAACGTGTATGATAGTAGGTGCCAGGCGCACCAGTTTGTGTCAAGAACTCAAACATTTCCTGTGTTTATCAAGAATAGTCCACCTAATTTGACACAACTGTGGGAAGCATTGAAGTCAACATTGGCCAGCATCCCTGTGGAACACTTTCGACACCTTGGTCTGCAAATTTCAGGTCTGCTGAGCTCAAACAATTCTGTGCAACTTCCAGCGTACGTCTACTGTGAACACTGAGGCTGTACCCGCTTTAAGTTACAGTTTTAACAGTTGCTAAGTAGGCTACTGTGGCTATTTGATCATAATGTAGGCCGACCAGAGTGGAGACAATGGAGATAATGCATCCCATAACATTTTAACATGGAAATAGCTGTTCTATCATTCAGCCTACAGTAACAGCCAGTATGTGGTGTTCAATGTAGGCATACATTCCATGAGACTTTTGAAAATGCAGGGCTTGACATTAACTTGTTTATCCACTTGTCCTTCAGACAAGGAAGTGACTGAAAATGTTGTGTTTGATGCAAGACACCACTTTACAAAATAAAACGCATTATTATTCCCTACCATTATTACAGAGAATTAGAACAATTGTCTATTGGCTACATAGCTTATTCAACACTCTCTAACACTGCCCCCTCAAGATGAAAAACGTTTTACCTGACTCGCTTTTCAAAGATGTCTATAAATGTACATGTTTTGAGCTCATGTAAGAAGCAATCACTCCCCTATTGCTGACTACAAATATCTATAACTGTGCTAATAACTTACTAACTAGCAAAGGATATGAACAAAATGTGCACATGTGGCTACATGCAGCTCCTGCTTTGATCTCAAAACAAGCGCATCTACTCACATCCGCTCATGCTCTAAACAGTCCAGTTCAAAGTGAATGGCACAGACCCATATATGGCAAAGGTCTATTTGCATATACAGTGCATTCAGAAAGTATTTCAACTCCTTGACTTTTTCCATATTTTTCCTTATTCTAAAATTAACTACATTGTTTTTTCCCCCTCAGCTTTGTACACTTGTATTTGGGGAGTTTCTCCCATTCTTCTCTGCAGATCCTCTCAAGCTCTGTCAGGTTGGATGGGGAGTTTTGCTGCTCAGCTATTTTCAGGTCTCTCCAGAGATGTTCGATTGGGTTCAAGTATGGGCTGAGGCTGGGCCACTCAAGGACATTCAGAGACTTGTCCCGAAGCCACTCCTGCGTTGTCTTGGCTGTGTGCTTAGGGTCGTTGTCCTGTTGGAAGGTGAATCTTCGCCCCAGTCAGAGGTCACGAGCGCTCTGGAGCAAGTTTTCATCAAGAATCTCTCTGTACTTTGCTCCGTTCATCTTTCCCTCGATCCTGACTAGTCTCCCAGTCCTTGCCGCTGAAAAACATCCCCACAGCATGATGCTGCCACCACCGTGCTTCATCGTAGGGATGGTGCCAGGTTTCCTACAGTTTTGACATTTGGCATTCAGGCGAAAGAGATTAATCTTGGTTTCATCAGACCAGAGAATCTTGTTCTCATGGCCTGAGAATCCTTTAGGTGCCTTTTGGCAAACTCCAATTGGGCTGTCATGTGCCTTTTACTGAGGAGTGGCTTCCATCTGGCCACTACTATAAAGGCCTGATTTTGGTGAATTGCTGCAGAGATGGTTAACCTCCACAGAGGAACTGTGGAGCTCTGTCGGAGTGACCATTGGGTTCTTGGTCACCTCCCTGACCAAAGCCCTTCTCCCCCGATTGCTCAATTTGGCCGGGGCGACCAGCTCTAGGATGAGTCTTACTGGTTCCAAACTTCTTCCATTTAAGAATGATGGAGGCCACTATGTTCTTGGGGACCTTCAATGCTGCAGACATTTTTTGGTACCCTTCCCCAGATCTGTGCCTTGACACAAATCTGTCTCGGAGCTCTACAGACAATTCCTTCAACCTCATGGCTTGGTTTTTGCTCTGACATCACTGTCAACTGTGGGACCTTATATACTGTAGACAGGTGTGTGCCTTTCCAAATCATGTCCAATCAATAGAATTTACCACAGGTTGACTCCAATGAAGTTGGAGAAACATCTCAAGGATGGTCAATGGAAACCGGATGCACCTGAGCTCAATTTTGAGTCTCATAGCGAATACTGAATACTTATGCAAATAAGGTATTTCTAGTATTGTGTGTAGATTGATGAGGAAAGGGGTCAATTTTAGAATAAAGCTGTAATGGAACAAAATGTGGAAAAAAGGAAGGGGTCTGAATACTTTGCAAATGCACTGCAGGCCACAGGAGGTTGGTGGCACCTTAATTGGGGAGGACGGGCTTGTGGTCATGGCTAGAGCAGAAGAGGTGGAATGGTATCAAATACATCAAACACATGGAACCATGTGTTTGATGCCATTCCATTTGCTCCGTTCCAGCCATTGTTATGAGCCATTCTCCCCTCAGCAGCCTCCACTGATGTAGGCCTATTGCAGCTCTGATTGCTTATGCCGCACCAGTCTGTCTAGAGTACGGGCTGAGTCGGGCTGAGTCGTGCTTATTAATGCAATAGAGTCCTACTCCAATGAGTTCTGCCTACAACAAAATCTATTGTAGTTAATTTTGCATACTAAGTCTTGCATAGTTCCTTTGTTTCGTTATGTTGAGAGTGGCTGATATTGCATTGATTCGATCACAATTGTCACAGTAAAGGGAAACATTGATAGTGTTAACTAACAGAGAAAACTAGAAAGTTGAGTTAAGTTCAATCTTGTGCTTCTCTACGTCGGCTGATACTGTATTTCCTCTGCTGCTGCAGTCTCGGGGCTACTGCGGTCCCGCGCAGGTGCGCAGCTTAGAGGAAACATTGCTTTTAGGTGTTCCTAATGTTTGCTATACTCTATAGGGTTTGCTCACTTTCCATAAATGTTGAATTACAGAGAACGAGACAACGTACAGAGTCTGAACAGATATTTACAATGCTGTGTGAAAGACACAGAAAAGCGTGACTTTTCACTGTAACATGAGAGATCTGCTGTTATATAAAACATGTTATCCTGTGTGCTCTTTTGAAAAACTGATGGAGCTCTTCCATCTTGAAGATCTTTGAAGGAAGATAGTCTCTCTTTCTCTCTCGCTCACACTCTCTGTCTCAGGGTGTTTTTTTTTACAATGTTGACCTGCAAAGTGCTATTAGGGTTGCATCATTTAAAAGGTATTAGGGACAATTAAATATTGACCTTTAACCAACATCCTTTGGTTTTTAAATGCATTCAAACGGACACAGAAATAATTTCCCACACATTCCTGTTCTATTCAGTTGTCTACATCTAGAGATGTTTAGGTTACAAGCGGAGGCTTCAACTAGGGAACGTAGATAGTGAAATGTTGGGAAATGAGACGGATAACAATAAAACCTGCTCATTATGGTGTTGGTTACCTTGGTAACCATGAACTTCAAAAACGTCCCAGAGGTCAAGAGCAAAAAAAACATATTTAACATACAAAATTATTTATGTTCCCCATTAGGGGTTTAAATGCATACCTCCTAATAGCAGGGCCCATTTGATTAAGAGGTTCCAGTCTCCATTTGAAGCAGCTATAGCTAAATCATGGTCACACAGAGTGTTTCTTGGCAGTCTTAAATAAATACTACTTTGAAACAAAAGTATACACCTCACAAAAGAGAAGAAACCTGTACCATGTCAGATATAGAGTTTAAATGTATTTCATTTTGAGTTTGCATCCCAATATTACACTTTATGTACATCACAGAAGACTGAAATATAACAAAACCGGATTTTCGGCATTTAAAAAAAGTAATGTTTATTAATTATGAAATTATGAAAAATATGAATAACATTCCACCCATGAGGTCGCTAAGTCACTTGACTGCAGGAAAGGGCTACCAGTACGATTATAGATTACACAGAATGAGGGGTAAGTAAACATGGATCACCATGATTTGGATAGAAACAATGGACTAGGTAAAGCATAAATATTCAGCTTCTACCAATAGACATACATATTCAGCATCTACCAATATATTTGTCATTGCATAATAATGAGTTAAATAGTTGTCAAATTCATAAATATTTTTGTGACCATTTTAGGACCCCTAGTAAATGAGTTTGGTTCTGGGACTGGCTGGCTCATAAATATACTCTACATGGTAGTATTACATGTTGTATAGCACAACTGTGTGTGTATGCTGGTTCATCACAATGTAATTTATTCACTCTTATATCTTAAACATATTTATCTATAATTGTTTTTTAGGTATAATTACCCACAATATCCAGAGGAAACGATAGAGCTTATTATCTAATCATAGACTCATTCACCCTCGAATTAAACTTGACATACACACCCGCTCTTACATATAAAGTGACAGACCAGCTGTGCGCTATATTAGTGTGCCCATTAACCGTTTATTGTTTTGACTCTAATAGCCGGCTATTATCTTTATCTGTGGGAAACTCTATAAACTCGTGGTGCAGGTGGTTTCTGAGGCCTGCAATGATCCACTGTAAATAAGGCTATAAAACATGAATGTTTTATTGACTAACACACAGTACCAGCCGCTGAACAGGCTGTTTGGAGAGAGGAAGGAAGAGACATAACAGAAGAGAGTGTATCTAACTTTGGGATATTATGTGCTCACGAAGTTGCAGGGGCCAGGGTTACTACTCAAACATCCTCTTCTAAATTGGAAAGAGTTATGGTTTCCAGTCGATGAGGCACAGGCCAGACAAATAGGTCTACAGATTATATGCTTTTGGTGGTATTCTCATGTTTCAGTGTAACAGAGTTGGTTATGTTTCCCCTTGACACTGCAGAAATATGTATTTGATGTTTATGTATTCTAATTGGTTGGTTCAAGTCAGATGTCAATAAGGTGTTATGCCATTGGTCATGCTTGCAGATAGGGGGAGATCGCAAATGCAAATTCTTCCCAGTCTGATATAGACATGTAAGTGGTAGATCACGTTTTGAAATACTGTATTCTATTTTACAATGTATACGAGTCCACTATGTACATTTCCTTCTGTGTGTGTGTGTGTGTGTGTATATGTGTGTGTGTGTGTGTGTGTGTATATATATATATATATATATATATATATATATACAGTGGGGGGGAAAAGTATTTGATCCCCTGCTGATTTTGAACGTTTGCCCACTGACAAAGAAAGGATCAGTCTATATTTTTAATGGTAGGTTTATTTGAACAATGAGAGACAGAATAACAACAAAAATATCCAGAAAAACGCATGTCAAAAATGTTAGAAATTGTTCTATAGGGTTGAGGTCAGGGCTTTGTGATGGCCATTCCAATACCTTGAATTTGTTGTCCTTAAGCCATTTTGCCACAACTTTGGAAATATGCTTGGGGTCATTGTCCATTTGGAAGACCCATTTGCGACCAAGCTTTAACTTCCCGACTGATGTCTTGAGATGTTGCTTCAATTTTCCGTCCTCATGATGCCATCTATTTTGTGAAGTGCACCAGTCCCTACTGCAGCAAAGCACCCCCACAACATGATGCTGCCACCACCATTCTTCACGGTTGGGATGGTGTTCTTCAGCTTGCAAGCTTCCCCCTTTTTCCTCCAAACATAACAATGGTCATTATGGCCAAACAGTTCTATTTTTGTTTCATCAGACCAGAGGACATTTCTCCAAAAAGATCGATCTTTGTCCCCATGTGCAGTTACAAACCATAGTCTGGCTTTTTTATGGCGGCTTTGGAGCAGTGGTTTCTTCCTAGCTGAGCAGCCTTTCAGGTAATGTCGATATAAGACTCGTTTCACTGTGGATATAGATATTTTTGTACCTGTTTTCTCCAGCGTCTTCACAAGGTCCTTTGCTGTTGTTCTGGGAAGGATTTGCACTTTTCGCACCAAAGTACGTTCATCTCTAAGAGACAGAACGCGTTTCCTTCCTGAGTGGTATGACGGCTGCATGGTCCCATGGTGTTTATACTTGCGTACTATTGTTTGTACAGATGAACGTGGTACCTTCAGGCGTTTGGAAATTGCTTCCAAGGATGAACCAGACTTGGAGGTCTACAATTTTATTTGGAGGTCTTGGCTGATTTCTTTTGATTTTCCCATGATGTCAAGCAAAGAGGCACTGAGTTTGAAGGTAGGCCTTGAAATACATCCACAGGTACACCTCCAATTGACTCAAATGATGTCAATTCGACTATCAGAAGCTTCTAAAGCCATGACATCATTTTCTGGAATTTTCCAAGCTGTTTAAAGGCACAGTCAACTTAGCGTATGTAAACATCTGACCCTCTGGAATTGTGATACAGTGAATTATATGGGGCGGCAGGTAGTCTAGTGGTTGGAGCGTTGGACTAGTAACCGGACGGTTGCAAGAACGAATCCCCGAGCTGACAAGGTAAAAATCTGTCGTTCTGCCCCTGAACAAGGCAGTTAACCCACTGTTCCTAGGCCGTCATTGAAAATAAGAGTTTGTTCTTAACTGACTTGCCTAGTGTTACGAACCGGCTCAGAGTTCGCAACAAAAGGGAGACAACGTGGAGACAAGGAGTATCAAAATATATATTTATTAAATAAAGTAACTAAGTAATTAACAATGGTGTGTGTAATCAGTAGTGTAAGTGAGTGTTTTGCATACCTGAATGTAATAATGCAGGGTGTTGAAAGGTGTCAAAGCAAATAACCAAAAGGCCACAAAACTACACAACCAAAATCAACAGTGTCTGCGTGGAGAGAGTCTCCCCAATGACTGTGGAAGAGTTGTCTTTATCCTGGGACACACCCGAGCCCAGGTGTTTCCCATCTAGCTGACGACCCTTCCACTCCGCCCACTGGCATCCTAATGAGGAACAAGAGCAAAGAGAGAAAATACAGCAGACAGAGTGGGAGGGTCGTCACACTAGTTAAATAAAGGTTAAATAAAATAAAAAATAAGTGAAATAATATATCTGTAAAAAATACTTGTGTCATGCGCAAAGTAGATGTCCTAACTGACGTGCCAAAACTATAGTTTGTTAACAAGAAATTTGTAATGAATTGATGTTTTTTTGCAGAGGAGGCCTTAAGTTTTGCAATTTGACATCTAAGATGTTTGGTAAAGTAATTAGCATGAAAACTAGTCATCTGTTGTTGAATGACAACAAACACTAGAGGTGAAGAATCCCTACTGTTGGCCAATCACAGACGAAAGGGCCGAATTAAAACAAGCCCCAAGCAAAAAATGTTTGCCTCCCCCCCCAAAAAAACAACAGCATAACGCTGCAGAGGCCAGGCCCTGGGGCAGCAAAGCAGCTCCAAACCACGAAAACAAACAAAAACATCACAAAATGTCATAATATATGTGCAAACTGTTTCGACTGGGAAGCATACGGTAAGCTTTATGTGCTCCAATGGTAAATAGGCTATCATCAATGCAGTGCTATCCCAAAAATAAATGTGGGCCTGGTCACCGTTTACAAATCAGGGTTGTCAAGGGTGGGGCCAGACAGAGCACATTACGGACTTCCATATTAATGTTCCATTAGGGAGTTTTTCAAGGATTCAAATAGTGTCACAGGCTAGGGAGCAATTTTATGCAAGCACATTGTATTGTTTTTTTCCCAAATACTTCAGCTGTGCTTGATTGAGCATTTCCAAATGGAACTAATGGAATCGACCGAGAAGGGCCCCAAACCCACCCATCTGGCACTCGATCAGGCTCTCGATCTGGACTTGCACGATTAATCAAACTCTCAAGTGTAATACTATTTAAACCCAGGGATTTTGAGCTGCAGAGAAAGGGGAGCGGGCAGCACAGAGGGATGGCATGTGGGGAAGGGCTGGTGGGCTGGTGGGAAGACAAACCCCAGCGCAAAGATAAAACCGTCCAGGGATGACTCAGCCAGGGTTTATGTAAGAGACAAAGCCATTTTATATAGGCACTTCCAGCTCCTAACTGACCTCTCCGCTCATTCGTTTTAACCTTGACCTGGCCACAGATGTGCTAGACATCATTGTATAATGACATCATTATACAGACTCATTTGTGTTAGTCCATTATCAGCAGGAGGACTTGTAAGGCAACTGCAGCATACTTCAATAATACAGAGCTATTCAGTATGAAGATGTGCTGAAGTTGCTGTCTTTCTGTGCAATCAAGTTTCTCCATGGCACTAACATTTTCTTTATATTAAGGAAATGAACCATGAAGCAAGCAGCAAATGTACTGAACGTTTAAGGAAAAACAGCAACTTAACAGTTCTCACGTTCTGAAAAAAGTCAACTTCATTTCAGATTAGCATCAGCCCTGTGCATCTCATTCAAATCCACTGTTCTCTCATCTGTGCAAATACATTGTACAGCATTATTGCAAATGCACATGACATGTACAGTACCTCTAATATTTTTACTAAAGCAGAGAGCGATCTACATTTGTAAAACTCAATCCGATTGTTTTGTTGACACTGAAAACCTCCCTTTAAAATAAACCCAATTTGTTTGAAAATTACAGAATTGTACTCTTATTCTTAGAGACACTTGGCCTAAAAGCTACCCAGCAGACTATATTCCTTTTTAGTGTGTTGCTTTTTTTGTTGTTGCTGGAAGCCATTCCAAATTAGCTACTCCAGCCCAGTTAAATATTTCACCATGTTTCCCATCTCAGACATAGAACGCTTGAGTGGTGCTCCTGCACCTGGAGGTGAATAACAGCCACTGCAACCATGATGCGGATCCAGGTCCTTCCATTATGCATGTGTGCAGAAAATAGTTCCACTTTACTGTGCTTCGCCAGCCTAGTGGAAGTAACAGAACTCTCCATTAACTCAGCCACACTGTTTGACTAGGGCAGGGGTTTCCAACCTTTTCTAGCATGAAAGCTACTTTTTAAAAATTAAACATGTCGGGAGCTATTCATTTATTTTATAGCTTTCAAATAGGCACATTCTTCTCTTCTCCTCTTCTCTACCCTGCAACTATTCCCCAGGTCCTTAGTGTACAATATATGTGTTTTCTGTTAATATACCTTGAAAATATAATGTTATAAAACAACTCCAAGGGACCCCAATATATTCACATTTACATAAGTATTCAGATACTTTACTCAATACTTTGTTGAAGCACCTTTGCCAGCGATTACAGCCTCGAGTCTTCTATGACACTATAAGCTTGGCACACTTGTATTTGGGGAGTTTCTCCCATTCTTCTCTGCAAATCCTCTCAAGCTCTGTCAGGTTGTATGGGAAGTGTCGCTGCACAGCTATTTTCAGGTCTCTCCAGAGATGTTTGATCAGGTTCAAGTCCGGGCTCTGGCTGGGCCACTCAAGGACTTTCAGAGACTTGTCCCGAAGCCACTGCTGCATTGTCTTGGCTGTGTGCTTAGGGTCGTTGTCCTGTTAGGTGAATCTTCGCCTCAGTCTGAGGTCCTGAGTGGTCTGGAGCAGGTTTTCACCAAGGATCTCTCTGTACTTTGCTCCGTTCATCTTTCCCTCGATCCTGACTAGTCTCCCAATCCTTGCCTCTGAAAACCATCCCCACAGCATGATTCTGCCACCACCAGGTTTCCCCGTAGGGATGGTATTGGCCAGGTAATGAGCGCTGTCTGGTTTCCTCCAGACGTGACGTTTGGCATTCAGGCCAAGGAGTTCAATCTTGGTTTCATCTCTGCCTATTGGCAAACTCCAAGCGAGCTGTCACGTGCCTTTTCACTGAGGAGTGGCTTCCGTCTGGCCACTCTACCATAAAGGCCTGATTGGTGGAGTGCTGCAGAGATGGTTCTCCTTCTGGAAGGTTCTCCCATCTCCACAGAGGAACTCTGGAGCCCTGTCAGAGTGACCATCGGGTCTTGGTCACCTCCCTGACAAAGGCCCTTCTCCGGCGATTGCTTAGTTCGGCCGGGTGGCCAGCTCTAGGTTGAGTCTTGGTGGTTCCAAACTTCTTCCATTTAAGAATGATGGAGGCCACTGTGTTTTTTAAATGTATTTATTTAACCTTTATTTAACTAGGCAAGTCAGTTAAGAACAAATTATATTTACAATGACGGCCTACCAAAAGGCAAAAGGCCTCCTGCAGGGACGGGGGCCTGGGATTAAAAATAAAAAGTAATTAAAATATAAATATAGGACAAAACACACATCACAACAAGAGAGACAACATTACATAAAGAGAGACCTAAGACAACAACATAGCAAGGCAGCAACACATGACAACACAGCATGGTAGTAACACAACATAACAACAACATGGTAGCAACACAACATGGTAGCAGCACAAAACATGGTACAAACATTATTGGGCACAGACAACAGCACAAAGGGCAAGAAGGTAGAGACAACAATACATCACACAAAGCAGCCACAACTGTCAGTAATAGTGTCCATGATTGAGTCTTTGAATTAAGAGATTGAGATAAAACTGTCCAGTTTGAGTGTTTGTTGCAGCTCATTCCAGTCGCTAGCTGCAGCGAACTGAAAAGACGAGCGACCCAGGGATGTGTGTGCCTTGGGGACCTTTAACCGAATGTGACTGGCAGAACGGGTGTTGTATGTGGAGGATGAGGGCTGCAGTAGATATCTCAGATAGGGGGGAGTGAGGCCTAAGAGGGTTTTATAAATAAGCAAATAAGTAAGTGGGTCTTGCGACGGGTATACAGAGATGACCAGTTTACAGAAGAGTATAGAGTGCAGTGATGTGTCCTATAAGGAGCATTGGTGGCAAATCTGATGGCCGAATGGTAAAGAACATCTAGCCGCTCGAGAGCACCCTTACCTGCCAATCTATAAATTATGTCTCCGTTATCTAGCATGGGTAGGATGGTCATCCGAATCAGGGTTAGTTTGGCAGCTGGGGTGAAAGAGGAGCGATTATGATAGAGGAAACCAGTTCTAGATATAACTTTAGCCTGCAGCTTTGATATGTGGTGAGAGAAGGACAGTGTACCGTCTAGCCATACTCCCAAGTACTTGTATGAGGTGACTACTTCAAGCTCTAAACCCTCAGAGGTAATAACACCGGTGGGAGGAGGGTCATTATTCTTACCAAACCACATGACCTTCGTTTTGGAGGTGTTCAGATCAAGGTTAAGGGTAGAGAAAGCTTGTTGGACACTAAGAAAGCTTTGTTGTAGAGAATTTAACACAACATCCAGGGAGGGGCCAGCTGAGTATAAGACTATCATCTGCATATAAATGGATGAGAGAGCATCCTACTGCCTGAGCTATGTTGTTGATGTAAATTGGAAAGAGCGTGGGGCCTAGGATCGAGTCTTGGTGACAGGCACTTCTAAAGCCATGACATCATTTTCTGGAATTTTCCAAGCTGTTTAAAGTTAGTCAACTTAGTGTATGTAAACTTCTGACCCACTGGAATTGTGATACAGTGAGTTATAAGTGAAATAATCCGTCTGTAAACAATTGTTGTAAAAATGATTTGTGTCATGCACAAAGTAGATGTCCTAACCGACTTGCCAAAACTATAGTTTGTTAACAAGAAATTAGTGAAGTGGTTGAAAACAAGTTTTAATGACTCCAACCTAAGTGGATGTAAACTTCCGACTTCAACTGTATATATATAGTACCGGTTCAAAGTTTGGACTCACCTACTCATTCCAGGGGTTTTCTTTATTTCTACTATGTTCTACATTGTAGAATAATAGTGAAGACATCAAAACTATGAAATAACACATCTGGAATCGTGTAGTAACAAAAAAGTGTTACATTTTGATTTGTTTATTTTTTATTTCAGATTCTTCAAATAGCCACCCCTTGCCTTTATGACAGCTTTGCACACTCTTGGCATTCTCTCAAACAGCTTCATGAGGTAGTCACCTGGAATGCGTTTCAATTAACAGGTGTGCCTTGTAAAAAGTTATTTTGTGGAATTTCTTTCCTTCTTAATGCGTTTGAGCCAAACAGTTGTGTTGTGACAATGTCGGGGTGGTATACAGAAGATAGACTTGGTCTTTAACAAAATAGGGCTATATCATGGAAAGAACAGCTCACATAAGCAAAGAGAAATGACAGTCCATAATTTCTTTAAGACATGAAGGTTAGTCAATCCTGAACATTTCAAGAACTTTGAAAGTATCTTCAAGTGCAGTAGCAAAAATCATCAAGCGCTATGATGAAACTGGCTCTCATGAGGACCGCCACAGGAAAGGAAGACTCAGAGTTACCTCTGCTGCAGGGGATAAGTTCATTAGACTTAACTGCACCTCAGACTGCAGCCCAAATAAATGCTTCACAGAGTTCAAGTAACAGACACATCTCAACATCAACTGTTCAGAGGAGACTATGTGAATCAGGCCTTCATGGTCGAATAGCTGCAAAGAAACCACTACTAAAGGACACCAAGAAGCACCAAGAAACACAAGCAATGGACATCAGGCTGGTGGAAACCTCTCCTTTGGTTTGATGAGTCCAAATTTGAGATTTTTGGTTCCAACTGCTGTGTCTTTGTGAGACGCGGAGTAGGTGAACGGATGATCTCTGCATGTGTGGTTGCCACCGTGAAGCATGGAGGAGGTGTGATGGTGTGGGTGTGCTTTGCTGGCAACACTGTCAGTGATTTATTTAGAATTCAAGGCACAGTTAACCAGCATGGTTACCACATCATTCTGCAGCAATACACCATCCCATCTGGTTTGCACTTAGTGGGACTATAATTTGTTTTTCAACAGGACAATGACCCAACACACCTCCAGGCTGTGTAAGGGCTATTTAACAAAAGGGCTATTTAACTAAGAAGGAGTGTGATGGAGTGCTGCATCAGATGACCTGGCCTCCACAATCACTCGATCTCAAGCCAATTGAGATGGTTTGGGATGAATTGGACCAAAGAGTGAAGGAAAAGCAGCCAACAAGTGCTCAGAATATGTGGGAACTTCTTCAAGACTGTTGGAAAAGCATTCACTATTTAGACTTTGGGACCATGTATGCATTCACCTGTTGTCTTTTCTTTGTGGGTTTTGTCATACACAGTCTAGTGCATTTTTTGGGGTTGAAGAACGGCAACTACAGATACACGTGCTTGTTTGAGCAACTCAAAGTCTAAATTCAATGTAGAATAAGTTTAACAGGTGACAAACAGATTAATTTACTATTGTAACATTCAGTGGGGAGATTTCTATTGTTCGCTTCAGGAGCCCAGGCTTTTGCCATAGATGGTACATTTCTCGTCTCTGGACCACACCAGTTTTAGATTTAATTTTGCTAAGGCACTTCTCTCTCCACATCGGTCAGCTACATTGGTGACCATGGTGGGATCCTTTTGATATGCCTATGGGGCCTGGGTACACAAATGCTCCTAGAGAGAAAGGGGGAATACTGACAGTTCTACAGTCTCCATCAGAGGTCCAGGCTTTTGGCGTAGATGGTAAAGCTCTCATTTCTGGACTGCAACATTGTAAGATTGTGCCATCCACAGCACTTTATATACATTGATTAGTAGGTTACACTATATTTAGATACTTCAAATACTGCCTGAGACGCCTTTACTATTTGTCTCCGTACTCAATAATTGTGAAACACTATTTGTCATGGTGTTCTTTGTTCAAATGTATATGCATGAAACGTACATTATGGAAAACATGTCTCACACTCTGTCATAGTTAGTAGATTAATGAATGGATTGGCAAATTTTGGTACCATCAACTTTTAGGTCAGTAGAAAAGCTAATCATTTAAACCATCTTAATATACTCACATTCACTGAACATTTAGCATTTTAAACTCAAACATTCATTTCCCAACTGCTTTTTCTATAATCCTACAGGCTCTTTATCATTCTCCATACCTTATATTCCAATGCATCCAACATTATGCATGCCTATCATGATATTGGAAAGCTGCTATTTGAAAACTCATCTGGTTTTGAAATCAAACTTTGTTTATCTTATTGCAGAGCACATTATACAACAGTTTTTTTTAGAGAAGATTTTATTGCAACGTATACTAAATGTGTAGGCTATGCCATATGTATTGGCTAATATGTATATGCAGCTGTCGTTTTTAAACCTCCATTCTAGCATACATGACACACTCAAACACACACACTTTCTATCGACATGCTTTTATTTCGGTTTCAGTGCAACGTTTATGATTGAATGTTTCTTTAAGCATGCAGCTAGTTACTTGAAATGAGGCATACAGTCATATGAAAAAGTTTGGGCACCCCTGACAATTTCCATGATTTCCATTTATAAATAATTGGGTGTTTGGATAAGCAATTTCATTTTGATCTATCAAATAACTGATGGACACGGTAATATTTCTGTAGTGAAATGAGGTTTATTGGATTAACAGAAAATGTGCAATATGCATCAAAACAAAATTAGACAGGTGCATAAATTTGGACACCCCAATAGAAAAATCACATCAATATTTAGTAGAGCCTTCTTTTGCTAAAATAACAGCCTCTAGACGCTTCCTATAGCCTCTAATGAGTGTCTGGATTCTGGATGAAGGTATTTTGGACCATTCCTCCTTCCAAAACATCTCCAGTTCAGTTAGGTTTGATGGTTGCCGAGCATGGACAGCCCGCTTCAAATCATCCCACAGATTCTCAATGATATTCAGGTCTGGGGACTGGGATGGCCATTCCAGAACATTGTACTTATTCCTCTGCGTAAATGCCCGGGTAGATTTTGAGCAGTGTTTTGGGTCGTTGTCTTGTTGAAATATCCAGCCCCGGCATAACTTCAACTTTGTGACTGATTCTTCAACATTATTCCCAAGAATCTGCTGATATTGAGTGGAATCCATGCGACCCTCAACAAGATTCCCAGTACCGGCACTGGCCACACAGTCTCACAGCATGATGGAACCCCCTCCAAATTTTACTGTGGGTAGCAAGTGTTTTTCTTGGAACGCTGTGTTCTTTTGCCGCCATGCATAACGTCCCTTGTTATGACCAAATAACTCAATCTTTGTTTCATCAGTCCACAGCACCTTATTCCAAAATGAAGCTGGCTTGTCCAAATGTGCGTTTGCATTCCTCAAGCGACTGTTTGTGGCGTGTGTGCAGAAAAGGCTTCTTCCGCATCACTCTCCCATATAGCTTCTCCTTGTGCAAAGTGCGCTGAATTGTTGAACGATGCACAGTGACACCATCTGCAGCAAGATGATGTTGTAGGTCTTTGGAGGTAGTCTGTGGGCTGTTTTTGACCGTTCTCACCATCCTTCGCCTTTGCCTCTCTGATATTTTACTTGGCCTGCCACTTCTGGCCTTAACAAGAACTGTGCCTTTGGTCTTCCATTTCCTCACTATGTTCCTCACAGTGGACACTGACAGCTTAAATCTCTGCGATAGCTTTTTGTAGCCTTCCTCTAAACCATAATGTTGAACAATCTTTGTTTTCAGGTCATTTGAGAGTTGTTTTGAGGCCCCCATGTTGCCACTCTTCAGAGGAGAGTCAAAGAGAACAACAACTTGCAATTGGCCACCTTAAATACCTTTTCTCATGATTGGATGCACTTGTCTATGAAGTTCAAGGCTTAATGAGCTCACCAAACCAATTGTGTGTTCCAATTAATCAGTGCTAAGTAGTTACAGGTATTCAAATCAACAGAATGACAAGGGTGCCCAAATTTTTGCATAGCCTATTTTTCACATCTGATTTAATTTCATACAACTTAATATTGCTACACTAAAAATCTTTGTCTGGACAATAACCCAGTACTCATCTTTTATTAGAAAATAAATGGCATGCCACTGTGATAATTTTCTGTGACGACAGAGTAAATTATTATGCAGCCTCAGAGGGGTGCCCAAACCTTTTCATACGACTGTATAATCATGCATAAGCATGATTACAAAATGTAATTCACTGACAGAGATAGCTAATGAAACACAAACTGACAATTACAGTAGGTGGCTAGGCTACTCAAACTGTAACATTGGCTAGCTTTCAATAAATTGGCTAAACGGTCAACAGAATTCCCTATTCATACGATCAAAACAATTCGTATTGCATGCTGCATATTTAAAGTGGACATGAAAACAGATATTTATCTTATTTCAATCTTTGGGAGCTAGCTACAGTGTCTTCAGAAAGTATTCACAACCCTTGACCTTTTGAACATTTTGTTGTGTTACAGCCTGAATTTAAAACGTATTAAATTAAGATTGGCTGTACAGTGGAGGAAAAAAGTATTTGATCCCCTGCTGATTTTGTACGTTTGCCCACTTACAAAGAAATGATCAGTCTATAATTTTAATGGTAGGTTTATTTGAACAGTGAGAGACAGAATAACAACAAAAATATCCAGAAAAACTCATGTCAAAAAATGTTATAAAATGATTTGCATTTTAATGAGGAAAATAAGTATTTGACCCCTCTGCAAAACATGACTTAGTACTTGGTGGCAAAACCCTTGTTTGCAATCAGAGGTCAGACGTTTCTTGTAGTTGGCCACCAGGTTTGCACACATCTCAGGAGGGATTTTGTACCACTCCTCTTTGCAGATCTTCTCCAAGTCATTATGGTTTCGAGGCTGACGTTTGGCAACTCGAACCTTCAGCTCCCTCCACAGATTTTCTATGGGATTAAGATCTGGAGACTGGCTAGGCCACTCCAGGACCTTAATGTGCTTCTTCTTGAGCCACTCCTTTGTTGCCTTGGCCGTGTGTTTTGGGTCATTGTCATGCTGGAATGCCCATCCACGACCCATTTTCAATGCCCTGGCTGAGGGAAGGCGGTTCTCACCCAAGATTTGACAGTACATGGCCCCGTCCATCGTCCCTTTGATGCGGTGAAGTTGTCCTGTCCCCTTAGCAGAAAAACACCCCCAAAGCATAATGTTTCCACCTCCATGTTTTACGGTGGAGATGGTGTTCTTGGGGTCATAGGCAGCATTCCTCCTCCTCCAAACAAGGCGAGTTGAGTTGATGCCAAAGAGCTCCATGTTGGTCTCATCTGACCAAAACACTTTCACCAGTTGTCCTCTGAGTCATTCAGATGTTCATTGGCAAACTTCAGACGGGCATGTATATGTATTCTTGAGCAGGGGGACCTTGCGGGCGCTGCAGGATTTCAGTCCTTCACGGCATAGTGTGTTACCAATTGTTTTCTTGGTGACTATGGTCCCGGCTACCTTGAGATCATTGACAAGATCCTCCCGTGTAGTTCTGGGCTGATTCCTCACCGTTCTCATGATCATTGCAACTCCACGAGGTGAAGTCTTGCATGGAGCCCCAGGCCGAGGGATATTGACAGTTCTTTTGTGTTTCTTCCGTCTGCGAATAATCGCACCAACTGTTGTCACCTTCTCACCAAGCTGCTTGGTGATGGTCTTGTAG
Organism: Salmo trutta; assembly: GCF_901001165.1. NCBI lineage: Eukaryota > Metazoa > Chordata > Actinopteri > Salmoniformes > Salmonidae > Salmo > Salmo trutta. Next base: position 26,233,701 of record NC_042965.1, read on the forward strand.
CCCATTCCAGCCTTGTGTAGGTCTACAATCTTGTCCCTGACATCCTTGGAGAGCTCTTTGGTCTTGGCCATGGTGGAGAGTTTGGAATCTGATTGATTGATTGATTGCTTCTGTGGACAGGTGTCTTTTTTACAGGTAACAAACTGCGGTTAGGAGCACTCCCTTTAAGAGTGTGCTCCTCATCTCAGCTCGTTACCTGTATAAAAGACACCTGGGAGCCAGAAATCTTTCTGATTGAGAGGGGGTCAAATACTTATTTCCCTCATTAAAATGCAAATCAATTTATAACATTTTTGACATGTGTTTTTCTGGATTTTTTTGTTGTTATTCTGTCTCTCACTGTTCAAATAAACCTACCATTAAAATGATTGACTGTTCATTTCTTTGTCAGTGGGCAAACGTACAAAATCAGCAGGGGATCAAATACTTTTTTCCCCCACTGTAACTGGTCTACACACAATACTTTGTAATGTCAAGTGGAATTATGTTTTGAGACATTTTTACAAATTAATAAAAAATGTAAAGCTGAAATATCTTCAGTCAATAAATATTCAACCCCTTTTTTATGGTAAGCCTAAATAAGTTCAGGAGTAAACATTTTCTTAAGTCACAATACGTTGCATTGACTCACTCTGTGTGCAATAGTAGTGGTTACAATAATTGTTGATGCATCATCTCTGTACCTCACACATACAATTATCTGTAAGGTCCCTCAGTTGAGCAATGAATTTCAAACACAGATTCAAAGAAGGGCCCCTATTGGTAGATGGGTAAAAACAAAAGCAGACATTAAATTCCCTTTGAGCATGGTGACGTTATTAATTACACTTCGGATGATTTATCAATGCACCCAGTCACTACCAATATACAGGCATCCTTCCTAACGCAGTTGCTGGAGAAGATGGAAACCACTCAGGGATTTCACCATGAGGCCAATGGTGACTTTCAAACAGTTACAGAGTTTAATGGCTGTGATAGGAGAAAACTGAGGATGGATCAACAACATTGTAGTTACTTTACAATACTAACCTAAATTACAGAGTGAAAAGCAGGAAGCCTGTACAGAATAAATAAGGCACTAAAGTAAAATGTGGCAAAGAAATTAACTTCATGTCCTGTATACAAAGTGTTATGTTTGGGGCAAATCCAACTCAACACATCACTGAGTACCACTCTTTATATTTTCAAGCATGGTGGTGACTGCATCATGTTATGGGTATGCGTGTCATCGGCAAGGACTAGGGAGTTTTTTGGGGGGGATAAAAATAAATGGAATAGAGCTAAACACAGGCAAAATCCTAGAGGAAACATGGTTCAGTCAGCTTTCCAACAGACACTGGGAGACAAATTCACCTTTCAGCAGGACAATAAACTAAAAAAGAAGGCTAAATATACACTGGAGTTGCTTGAAAATTTATGGCAAGATTTGAATATGGCTGTCTAGCAATGATCAACAACCAACTTGACAGAGCTTGAAGAATAAAAATAAAAGTGCAAATATTGTACAATCCAGGTGTGCAAAGCTTTTAGAGACTTACTTCAAAAAACTCATGGCTGTAATTGCTGCCAAAGATGATTCTAACATGTATTGACAAAAATGTTTTTTTTTTTATGTTTTCCTTTTGGGGTATTGTGTGTAAATGGGTGAGACATTTTTTTTAAAGCAATTTTGAAGTAAGGCTGTAATACAACAAAATGTAGAATAAGTCAAGCAGTGGAGGCTCCTCATATGAGGAAGGGGAGGACCATTGCATAAAAAAAGTTAAACATAAAAAAGTCAACCTTTTTAAATAAAACTATATTAAATATATTCATGTCACCAAATAATTGATTAAAACACCCTGTTTTGCAATGAAGGTCTACAGTAGCCTCAACAGCACTCTCTGAAGTAGCACCATGGTGTAGCCGGAGGACAGCTAGTTTCCGTCCTCCTCTGGGTACATTGACTTCAATACAAAACCTAGGAGGCTCATGATTATGCCCTTCCATAGACTTACACAGTAACTATGATGTCCTCCAACGTATCAGAGCTCTTGCAGCATGAACTGACATGTTGTCCACCCAATCAAAAGATCAGAGAATGAATCTAGTACTGAAAGCAAAAGCTACAGCTAGTTAGCACTGCAGTGCATGACATGTCATGAGTAGTTGACTCAAAGAGAAAGATAATAGTTTAACAGTTTTGAACAAATACATTTCTTCAAAAATGAAGGAGAGGTAAGAGAGAGAGCGAGAGAGCTAGCTAACATTATATTCCTTAGGATTTTTTTTCACTTTCACTTACTTAGCTAGCGAATGCAGCTAGCTAGTTTAGCCTATTCAAACACCCTGCTCAAACTGAAAGGAATGCTATGTTAGCTAGCTGGCTATGACTATCCAACACTGGAACCCTTCCAAGTCAAGGTAAGCTTTTGGTTTTATAAATGTATTGCCACCAGGGCCCACCGGTGTAACTGCTAAACTGCTTGCTGTACACTGTACTGCATGATTGTAGCGGGTTTTCTAACGAGTTAGTTCTAGTTGCTATGTTGACTATGACGTTAACTAATATGGTGACAATGATGTAGGCTGTGTGTAACGGTTAGCGGTTATGGTATGAAGGTCTGACTTGGAAAGTTTTTTTCACCTGTTCACAGACAGCTTTTCTGTTGTGATCTGAAGATCACAAGTAAAGAGAAAAGGTGAGAGGAGGAGAGCACGTAGATGCGAGAAGGAGATATTATAAAACGAGCAAAGTGATCATGCTGTTTGTATGTGGCTGCTATGAAAGTGAACTGTGCGTGTGGTCAGGGGTGTATTTATTTAGTCAATTCTGTTGACAAAGTTTCTTAAAAGGAACGAAACAAAGACAAACATACATGAATTTGTCCAAAATAAACTCTAATTTGCAACTGTTGGACTAATGATTACACCCTAGATCAGTTAGATGCAGTCAAGAGTGTGCAAGGTGGTATTGAATGTGTCACTGTCTGTCACCTTGATTACAATTTCTCTCAACCTATGTTTTAAACTTTAATTCATAGATCTAGGTTGTAGCAACCTCATGGTGGGTATAGGGAACATTTTAGTATCATGTAGTAGCCTAAACCTATCAATGTTACATTGAGCTGGGTGAATGGAATATGAATGACAGTCATCCAATATCCTGTAATAGAAATAAGGCCCTGCTCATAAAAAATAAATATCGTCCTCCCTCATCTTAAACGGCACCGACCGCCACAGAAGTCAAGGGGTATGAATACTTTCTGAAGGCTCTGTATATCTGTTCCTCTCCCTTACTGAAAAAACAGGCTTCTGGCTAATACTTGTGGCAAATATTTGGCCAATTTACAAACGGAGTATGAAAATGCAAATTAGATCAGGTTGTTGGTTACTGTGTGTTAACAAAATTGAAATGTATTTACATTAACCAAATCACATATAACTTTTTAAATTAACTTGCTTCTCACAGAGAAAACAAACTAAACATAATAAATGTAGTAAATATACTAAACTACATGTATTCAATGTCTCAACAAATGCAGGTAAATCCAATACAACTTGAAATCATCAGCATGGTGAAACAAAGAGCAAAGACAGGATATTTACCAAATAAATTGTTTATTTAATATTTTATACAAATACAACATTTACTTGAGAGAAATGTGAACACTGGGGATGTTGACCTTAGGATGTTTAAAGGGGCCGTATGAGTCTAAGCCCTGTCTAAGGCAGGGGAGTGGGGGGGTTCTACTAAGCTAAGTGGAAATGTTTTAAGAAGATCTTACCAAGGATCGTTTTGCTATTTGATTTAGAATTTTAAGACCCCTTGAAGTATCCCCCAAAAATATTTTCAAATTATTTGCAGAAAAATTGTATTTGGGCTTACTGCTATTTGCCCATACAAACACTCAATAACATATTCACTACATGGAACAACAGATTGCCCCCCACCCAAAAAAAAAATAAAACAAAATAAAAAATATGTAAAGGAAGTTTGTTCTGAAGTGTCTGTCCTATATCTGAGAGACATAAGAAAGATCAGGAAACATTCTAATTTTTTACATGTATTTAACCCCTTATTTTTGGCACTAAACAGTCTCCATATATACACTACCGGTCAAAAGTTTTAGAACAGCTACTCATTCAGGGGTTTTTCTTTATTTTTACTATTTTCTACATTGTGAATAATAGTGAAGACATCATGTAGTAACCAAAAAAGTGTTAAACAAATGAAAATAGATTTTATATTTGAGATTCTTCAAATAGCCACCCTTTGCCTTGATGACAGGTTTGCACACTCATGGCATTCCAACAGCCTGGAGGTGTGTTGGGTCATTGTCCTGTTGAAAAACAAATGATAGTCCCACTATGCCCACACCAGATGAGATGGCGTATCGCTGCAGATTGCTGTGGTAGCCATGCTGGTTAAGTGTGCCTTGAATTCTAAATAAATCACAGACAGTGTTACCAGCAAAGCACCCCCACACCATAACACCTCCTCCTCCATGCTTTATGGTGGGAAATACACATGCGGAGATCATCCGTTCACCCACACCGTGTCTCTCAAAGACACAGCGGTTGGAACCAAAAATCTCAAATTTGGACTCCAGACCAAAGGACAAATTTCCACCGGTCTAATGTCCATTGCTCGTGTTTCTTGGCCCAATCAAGTCTCTTCTTCTTATTGGTGTCCTTTGGTAGGGGTTTCTTTGCAGCAATTCGACCATGAAGGTCTGATTCACACAGTCTCCTCCGAACAGTTGATGTTGAGATGTGTCTGTTACTTGAGCTCTTTGAAGCGTTTATTTGGGCTGCAATTTCTGAGGCTGGTAACGCTAATGAACATATCCTCTGCAGCAGAGGTAACTCTGGGTCTTCCATTCCTGTGGCGGTCCTCATGAGAGCCAGTTTCATCATAGCGGTTGATGGTTTTTGCAGCTGCACTTGAAGAAACTTTCAAAGTTCTTAAAATGTTCATTATTGACTGACCTTGATGCCTTAAAACGTCTACAGGATCGGTGTCACCCCCGCGGGACGGTTGAGCTAACGTAGGCTAATGTGATTAGCATGAGGTTGTAAATAATACGAACATTTCACAGGACATAGACATAAACCCAGCAAAAAAAGAAACGTCCCTTTTTCAGGACCCTGTCTTTCAATGATAATTCGTAAAAATCCAAATAACTTCACAGATCTTCATTGTTCAGTTTATGTCTCAGTTGTTGCATCTTATGTACATACAAATATTTACACATGTTAAGTTTGCGTCTGGGCTGGAATAATACATGATGGCCTTTCACTTGCATTTCAAAGATGATGGTACAATTTTTTTTATTATCTTTTAGTTGACTACCTCATGAAGCTGGTTGAGAGAATGCCAAGAGTGTGCAAAGCTGTCATGAAGGCAAAGGGAGGCTATTTGAAGAATCTCAAATATATTTTCATTTGTTTAACACTTTTTTGGTCACTACATGAGTTATTTCATAGTTTTGATGTCTTCACTACTTTTCTACAATGTAGAAAATAATGAAAATAAAGAAAAACCCTTGAATGGGTAGGTGTTCTAAAACGTTTGACATGTAGTGTACAGTCATGGCCAAAAGTTTTGAGAATGACACAAATATGAATTTTCAAATTTTGCTGCTTCAGTGTCTTTAGATATTTTTGTCAGATGTTACTATGGAATACTGAAATATAATTACAAATCATTTCATAAGTGTCAGGCTTTTATTGACAATTACATGAAGTTGAAGCAAAGAGTCAATATTTGCAGTGTTGACCTCTGCAATCCCCCCTGGCATGCTGTCAGTTAACTTCTGGGCCACATCCTGACTGATGGCAGCCCATTCTTGCATAATCAATGCTTGGAATTTGTCAGAATTTGTGCGGTTTTGTTTATCCACCCGCCTCTTGAGGATTGACCACAAGTTCTCAATGGGATTAAGGTCTGGGGAGTTTCCTGGTCATGGACCCAAAATATCGATGTTTTGTTCCCCAAGCCACTTAGTTATCCCTTTTACCTTATGGCAAGGTGCTCCATCATGCTGGAAAAGGCATTGTTCGTCACCAAACTGTTCCTGGATGGTTGGGAGAAGTTGCTCTCGGAGGATGTGTTGGTACCATTCTTTATTCATGGCTGTGTTCTTTGGCAAAATTGTGAGTGAGCCAACTCCCTTGGCTGAGAAGCAACACCACACATGAATGGTCTCAGGATGCTTTATTGTTGGCATGACACAGGACTAATGGTAGCGCTCACCTTGTCTTCTCTGGACAAGCTTTTTTCCGGATGCCCCAAACAATCGGAAAGGGGATTCATCAGAGAAAATTACTTTACACAAGTCCTCATCAGTCCAATCCCTGTACCTTTTGCAGAATATCAGTCTGTCCCTGATGTTTTTCCTGGAGAGAAGTGGCTCCTTTGCTGCCCTTCTTGACACCAGGCCATCCTCCAAAAGTCTTCGCCTCACTGTGCGTGCAGATGCACTCACACCTGCCTGCTGCCATTCCTGAGCAAGCTCTGTACTGGTGGTGCCCCGATCCTGCAGCTGAATCAACTTTAGGAGACGGTCCTGGCGCTTGCTGGCCTTTCTTGGGTGCCCTGAAGCCTTCTTCACAACAATTTAACCACTCTCCTTGAAGTACTTGATGATCCGATAAATGGTTGATTTAGGTGCAATCTTACTGGCAGCAATATCCTTGCCTGTGAAGCCCTTTTTGTGCAAAGTAATGATGATGGCACGTGTTTCCTTGCAGATAACCATGACTGACAGAGGAAGAACAATGATTCCAAGCACCACCCTCCTTTTGAAGCTTCCAGTCTGTTATTCGAACTCAATCAGCATGACAGAGTGATCTCCAGCCTTGTCCTCGTCAACACTCACACCTGTGTTAACGAGAGAATCACTGACATGATGTCAGCTGGTCCTTTTGTGGTAGGGCTGAAATGCAGTGGAAATGTTTTTTTTGGGATTCATTTCATTTACATGGCAAAGAGGGACTTTGCAATTAATTGCAATTCATCTGATCACTCTTCATAACATTCTGGAGTATTTGCAAATTGCCATCATACAAACTGAGGCAGCAGACTTTGTGAAAATTAATATTTGTGTCATTCTCAAAACTTTTGGCCACGACTATACTTCCATTCATTTTTTTCAACTGGTACCGTGGACCTTCAGACAAATCTTTTGAAACCTGTGGGCGTCCTAGAGCAAAACAACATGTTCGTGAGAGTCTCACCCTTCCACAGTGGGGTGTCCCAAACTGTTCGGACACTACAGACAGAAGTTGGCAGATTGGCTGTACCGACTTCAGACGAGCCCCAAGACGCTTGCCAGGTTAGTAGAGAAAAGCAACATGTACAGTGCATTCGGAAAGTATTCAGACCCCTTGACTTTTTCCACATTTTGTTAATTTACAGTCTTATCGTAAAATGAATGAGGGACTCTCATGGTCTGAGAGTCCCTTAGGTGCCTTTTGGCAAACACCAAGCTGGCGGGCTATTGTGCCTTTTACTGAGGAGTGGCTTCCATGGAGTGATTGGTGAAGTGCTGCAGAGATGGTTGTCCTTCTGGAAGGTTCTTGGTCACTTCCCTGACCAAGGCTCTTATCCCCTGATTCTTCAGTTTGGCTGGGCAGCCAGCTCTATGAAGAGTATTGGTGGTTCCTAACTTCTTCCATTTAAGAATGATGGAGGCCACTGTGTTCTTGGGGACCTTAAATGCTGCAGACATTTTTTGGTACCCTTGCCCAGATCTGTGCCTCGACACAATCCTGCTCTACGGACAATTCCTTCTACTTCATGGCTTAGTTTTTGCTCTGACATGCACTGTCAACTGTGGGACCTTATATAGACTGGTGTGTGCTTTTCCAAGTCATGTCCAATCAATTCAATTTACCACAGGTGGACTCCAATCAAGTTGAGAAACATCTCAATGATGATCAATGGAAATAGGATGCACCTGAGTTCAATTTTCAGTCACATACAGTGAGGGAAAAAAGTATTTGATCCCCTGCTGATTTTGTGCCCACTGACAAAGAAATAATCAGTCTATACTTTTAATGGTAGGTTTATTTGAACAGTGAGAGACAGAATAACAACAAAAAATCCAGAAAAAAGCATGTCAAAAATGTTATAAAATGATTTGCATTTTAATGAGGGAAATAAGTATTTGACCCCCTCTCAATCAGAAAGATTTCTGGCTCCCAGGTGTCTTTTATACAGGTAATGAGCTGAGATTAGGAGCACACTCTTAAAGGGAATGCTCCTAATCTCAGCTTGTTACCTGTAAAAAAGACACCTGTCCACAGAAGCAATCAATCAATCAGATTCCAAACTCTCCACCATGGCCAAGACCAAAGAACTCTCCAAGGATGTCAGGGACAAGACTGTAGACGTACACAAGGCTGGAATGGGCTACAAGACCATCGCCAAGCAGCTTGGTGACAACAGTTGGTGCGATTATTCGCAAATGGAAGAAACACAAAAGAACTGTCAATCTCCCTCGGCCTGGGGCTCCATGCAAGATCTCACCTCGTGGAGTTGCAATGATCATGAGAATGGTGAGGAATCAGCCCAGAGCTACACGGGAGGATCTTGTCAATGATCTCAAGGCAGCTGGGACCATAGTCACCAAGAAAACAATTGGTAACACACTACGCCATGAAGGACTGAAATGAAGGTCCCCCTGCTCAAGAAAGCACTTATACATGCCCGTCTGAAGTTTGCCAATGAACATCTGAATGATTCAGAGGACAACTGGGTGAAAGTGTTGTGGTCAGATGAGACCAAAATGGAGCTCTTTGGCATCAACTCAACTCGCTGTGTTTGGAGGAGGAGGAATGCTGCCTATGACCCCAAGAACACCATCCCCACCGTCAAACACGGAGGTGGAAACATTATGCTTTGGGGGTGTTTTTCTGCTAAGGGGACAGGACAACTTCACCGCATCAAAGGGATGATGGACGGGGCCATGTACCGTCAAATCTTGGGTGAGAACCTCCTTCCCTCAGCCAGGGCATTGAAAATGGGTCGTGGATGGGCATTCCAGCATGACAATGACCCAAAACACATGGCCAAGGCAACAAAGGAGTGGCTCAAGAAGAAGCACATTAAGGTCCTGGAGTGGCATAGCCAGTCTCCAGACCTTAATCCCATAGAAAATCTGTGGAGGGAGCTGAAGGTTCGAGTTGCCAAACGTCAGCCTTGAAACCTTAATGACTTGGAGAAGATCTGCAAAGAGGAGTGGGACAAAATCCCTCCTGAGATGTGTGCAAACCTGGTGGCCAACTACAAGAAACGTCTGACCTCTGTGATTGCCAACAAGGGTTTTGCCACCAAGTACTAAGTCATGTTTTGCAGAGGGGTCAAATACTTATTTCCCTCATTAAAATACAAATCAATTTATAACATTTTTGACATGCGTTGTTCTGGATTTTTTTGTTGTTATTCTGTCTCTCACTGTTCAAATAAACCTACCATTAAAATTATAGACCGATCATTTCTTTGTAAGTGGGCAAACAGCAGGGGATCAAATACCTTTTTCCCTCACTGTAGCAAAGGGTCTGAATTATTTTGTAAATAGGGTTTTTTGTTTTTACTTTTTAATACATTTGCATCAAAAAAAAATAAACAACCTGTTTTCGCCTTGTCATTATGGGGTATTGTGTGTAGATTGATGAGAGAAAAAAAACAATTCAATCAATTTTAGAATAAAATGTGGAAAAAGTCAAGGGCTCTGAATACTTTCCGAATGCACTGTATTTAATTACCCATTCACAGTCTTACCACAGCGGTGTAAGTGCACTGGGACTGACAGAGAAAGAGTTTGAGATTGAGATTGTTATTAATGCATTAGTCAGAGTTGTGGAGTGGTGGCATGACTCTGTTGTTGTGTAACCAAGGCAAGACACATACACCAACCTACCAGTCTGATCCTTGAAAAACTCTCAGATTGCTATCACCCAGTCAATAAGAGAACGGAATGTATATGTTTTTAATTAACATTCTTAGAATGTTCTGTGAAAGTTATTTACATTTTCTTCAATTTTTGTATGTAAAGTTTTCATGTTCTGAGAATGGAATTTAGAGCTAATTAATGTTAATATGTAGATTTTTTTAATGCATTCCCGGAATATTGCCAAGGACTGACATAAGAGATGTTCTCAGAACGTTCAAAGAATGTGTATGTGTCTCTTAAGTCACACCACGTGTGAAGTAGTTTAGCTCGTCTGGTAGGCTCGTGTCACTGGGCAGCTCTCGGCTGTGCTTCCCTTTGTAGTGTGTAATGGTTTGCAAGCCCTGCCACATCTGACGAGCGTCAGAGCCGATGTAGTACGATTCGATCTTAGTCCGGTATTGAAGCTTTGCCTGTTTGATGGTTTGTCGGAGGGCATAGCGGGATTTCTTATAAGTGTCCGGGTTAGAGTCCCGGCAGCTCTAGCCTTTAGCTCAGTGCGGATGTTGCCTGTAATCCATGGCTTCTGGTTGGGGTATGTATGTATGGTCACTGTGGGGACGACATCATCGATGCACTTATTGATGAAGCCAATGACTGATGTGGTGTACTCCTCAATGTCCTCGGAGGAATCATGGAACATATTCCAGTCTGTGCTAGCAAAACAGTCCTGTAGCTTAGCATCTGCTTCATCTGATCACCTTTTTAATTGTTCGAGTCACTGGTGCCTCCTGCTTTAATTTCTGCTTGTAAGCAGGAATCAGGAGGATAGAATTATGGTCAGATACGTCTCTGTGTGGAGTAAAGGTGGTCCAGAGTTTTTTTCCCTCTGGTTGCACATTTAAAATGCTGATAGAAATTTGGTAAGACGGATTAAAGTTTCCCTACATTAAAGACCCCGGCTACTAGGAGCGCCGTCTCTCGGTGAGCGTTTTCCTGTTTGCTTATGGCAGAATACAGCTCATTCAGTGCTGTCTTAGTGTCAGCATCAGTCTGTGGTGGTAAGTAGACATCTACGAAAAATACAGATAAACTCTCTAGGTAGTTAGTGTGGTCTACAGCTTATCATGAGATACTCTACCTCAGGCGAGCAAAACCTTGAGACTTCCTTAGATATCGTGCACCAGCTGTTATTTACAAAAATACATAGTCCGCTGCCCCTTGCTTTAACAGACGCCGCTGTTCTATCCTGCTGATACAGCTTATAACCAGCGAGCTGAATGTTGATAATGTCATCGTTCAGCCACGACTCCGTGAAGTATAAGATATTACAGTTTTGAATGTCCCGTTGGTAATTTAATCTTCTGCGTAGGTCATCGAATTTATTTTTCAAAGTTTGCTGTGTGCTAGCAGAATGGAAGGAAGTGGGGGTTTATTCGATCGCCTATGAATTCTCAGAAGGCAGCCCACCCTATGGCCCCTTTTTCTCTACCTTCTCTTCACGCAAATGACGGGGATCTGGGCCTGTTCCCGGGAAAGCAGTATATCATTCATGTCGGACTCGTTAAAGGAAAAAAGGATTCTGCCAGTCCGTGGTGAGTAATCGCAGTTTTGATGTCCAGAAGTTATTTTCGGTCAAAAGAGACAGTAGCAGCAACATTATGTACAACGCAAAACACAATTGGTTAGGAATCCGTAAAACGTCAGCCTTGTTCTCCGGCGCCATCTTTTACATTGGAGTAGATGGTGTAGCCAAAGTCCTGGCTGATGAGGCACACACCGCCCGTTTGGACATTCTTGGCCCAGCCGCAGAAGGGGGGCATGTGGCCTTGTATGTTTATCCTGCTTGCATTTCCATATGGGATAATAAAGTTTACCTTGCTAAATTATTTTTGTTTCTTCTCTCTCAGGTATCTGGGAATCACCCGGCCCCTCACATACCCAGCCAGGCAGAACGGCCAGCTGATGGCCAAGATGATCCTGGGGGTGTGGTTGGTGTCCGCCTCCATCACCCTGCCCCCCTTCTGTGGCTGGGCCAAGAATGTCCACACGGGCGGCGTGTGCCTCATCAGCCAGGACTTTGGCTACACCATCTACTCCACGGCTGTGGCCTTCTACATCCCCATGCTCGTCATGCTCTTTATGTACTACAAGATCTTCAGGGCCGCCCGCAAGAGCAGTCTCAAGCACCGCTTCACCGACTTTGCCCGGCGGGAGCGGTTGGAGACAGTGGCCAGTGAGGCGCTGAGGATGCAGGGCCTGAAGCCGCAAGGTGTGGCCGAGGAGTGTGCGGCACTATCCCGTCTGCTGTCCCGCGAGCGCCGCAACATCTCCATCTTCAAAAGGGAGCAGAAGGCGGCCACCACGCTGGGGGTGATCGTCGGTGTGTTCTCTGTCTGCTGGCTGCCCTTCTTCATCCTGTCCACAGCCAGGCCCTTCATCTGCGGGGTGGAGTGCAGCTGCGTGCCCATCTGGCTAGAAAGGTTCCTCCTCTGGCTGGGTTATGCCAACTCCCTCATGAACCCCTTCATCTATGCCTTCTTCAACCGGGATCTGCGCTCCACCTACAAGGACCTGCTACGATGCCGCTACCGCAACATCAACCGACGCCTGTCCGCCGTGGGCGTGCATGAGGCCCTCAAGGTGTAGGAGGAAGAGGACAATGATGACGAGGAGGAGAGTTTTGGGCCCCAGAAGCGTCCAAGGAATTTTAAATGCCGTCCTTATTGCAAAGACTACTGGGAAGTGCAGTTTCTGTGTTTGTATAATGGAGGCTTAGAGGGATGACCTATGACCTGGCGGTAGTATTGTAGATAAAGACAGAGGCTGACTGTTACTTCCTCTCTAACCCACTGTAGAGGCACAGAGATCAGGCCGTTACTTAGGTCTGTGTCTGTGTGACTCACTCAGTCATTCTATTTTGGGACCCAAAACCATGGACCGTATTTGACGGGCTATTCAAGTTGACACTGGCTTTGTGCATATGCTACAGTTCAGTCCTGACTTCATATTCATGTCAGGTGGATGGTGCATTGACTGGGGAAATGACATGCGGATCCAGGTGATAATTCTCGGTCATTCAAAGCATAGGCTGCGAATAGATTTCTGCATGATGATATTTGCCAAATTGATGCTTGGGCAAGTAGGTGCCAGTGGCTATTGACTTAAACCAGTGAAGGTCACGGAATCGGTATCTACATAACTGTTTCCAGTTCAACTTGTCTGTGGTACAGTAGGTGATGATGGTGAACAATTGAAAGTGGTCTGTATAGGTATATGTGAATCTATTATTTTGTGGAGGCAGTTAAGTGTTTTCTGTTTACCAACAAAAACACTGCAGAACAGAGGGGTATACTACAAAGCAGGATCAAGGAGCCTGAATATTCTGAAAATGTTGAACGTTTTCAGAAAGATTATCTTGAAATTGCCATTGTCTCATTGACTCAACAACCAAAAACACATACATGTATCTATGTTTAGCTTTCTTAATGAACCAGAAAATCATCTGTTATTTCTAGTTGTTTATCAAAGTTAGCTGGCTAACTCATTGAATCTGCTTTGTAGTATACACCTCAGAAGGCACCTTCGCGTTGTCATTTTATTTCCAGACATGCCTTTGACTGTCAGTTTCTCTATTCAATCATTGAATTGAATACATTGATCTCTGCTGGCCAACATCACTTAGGTATTAAAGAGTTAACTACAAAGTCAACCCAAGGGGGACACACAGACCCAAGAGACACACACAGACCCAAGAGACACACACACACAGACCCAAGAGACACACACAGACCCAAGAGACACACACACAGACCCAAGGGGGACACACACACAGACCCAAGGGACACACACAGACCCAAGAGACACACACACAGACCCAAGGGGACACTTACACACAGACCCAAGGGACACACACACAGACCCAAGGGACACACACACACACACACACACACACAGACCCAAGGGGGACACACACACACAGACCCAAGAGACACACACACAGACCCAAGGGACACACACACACACAGACCCAAGGGGGACACACACACACAGACCCAAGGGGGACACACACACACAGACCCAAGGGGGACACACACACAGACCCAAGGGGACACTTACACACAGACCCAAGGGGACACACAAACACAGACCCAAGGGGGACACACACACAGACCCAAGGGACACACACACAGACCCAAGGGGACACACACACAGACCCAAGGGGGACACACACACAGACCCAAGGGGACACTTACACACAGACCCAAGGGGACACACACAGACCCAAGGGGGACACACACACAGACCCAAGAGACACACACACAGACCCAAGGGGACACACACACAGACCCAAGGGGGACACACATACAGACCCAAGGGGACACTTACACACAGACCCAAGGGGGACACACACACAGACCCAAGGGGGGACACACACACACAGACCCAAGGGGACACACACACACACAGACCCAAGGGGACCCACACACACAGACCCAAGAGACACACACACAGACCCAAGGGGACACACACACAGACCCAAGGGACACACACACACACACAGACCCAAGGGGGACACACACACAGACACAAGGGGGACAAACACACAGACCCAAGGGACACACACACACAGACCCAAGGGACACACACACACACACACAGAGACCCAAGGGGGACACACACACACAGACCCAAGGGGGACAAACACACAGACCCAAGGGACACACACACACAGACCCAAGGGACACACACACACACACACAGACCCAAGGGGGACACACACACACAGACCCAAGAGACACACACACAGACCCAAGGGACACACACACACACACACAGACCCAAGGGGGACACACACACACAGACCCAAGGGGGACACACACACAGACCCAAGGGGACACTTACACACAGACCCAAGGGGGACACACACACAGACCCAAGGGGGGACACACACACACAGACCCAAGGGGACACACACACACACAGACCCAAGGGGACCCACACACACAGACCCAAGAGACACACACACAGACCCAAGGGGACACACACACAGACCCAAGGGACACACACACACACAGACCCAAGGGGGACACACACACAGACACAAGGGGGACAAACACACAGACCCAAGGGACACACACACACAGACCCAAGGGACACACACACACACACACACACAGAGACCCAAGGGGGACACACACACACAGACCCAAGGGGGACAAACACACAGACCCAAGGGACACACACACACAGACCCAAGGGACACACACACACACACAGACCCAAGGGGGACACACACACACAGACCCAAGAGACACACACACAGACCCAAGGGACACACACACACACACAGACCCAAGGGGGACACACACACACAGACCCAAGGGGGACACACACACAGACCCAAGGGACACACACACACAGACCCAAGTGGACACACACACACAGACCCAAGGGGGACACACACACAGACCCAAGGGACACACACACAGACCCAAGGGACACACACACACACAGACCCAAGGGGGACACACACACAGACACAAGGGGGACAAACACACAGACCCAAGGGACACACACACACAGACCCAAGGGACACACACACACACACACAGAGACCCAAGGGGGACACACACACACAGACCCAAGGGGGACAAACACACAGACCCAAGGGACACACACACACAGACCCAAGGGACACACACACACACACACACAGACCCAAGGGGGACACACACACACAGACCCAAGAGACACACACACAGACCCAAGGGACACACACACACACACACAGACCCAAGGGGGACACACACACACAGACCCAAGGGGGACACACACACAGACCCAAGGGACACACACACACAGACCCAAGTGGACACACACACACAGACCCAAGGGGGACACACACACAGACCCAAGGGACACACACACAGACCCAAGGGACACACACACACAGACCCAAAGGGGACACACACACACAGACCCAAGGGGGACACACACACACAGACCCAAGGGGGACACACACACACAGACCCAAGGGACACACACACAGACCCAAGGGGGACACACACACAGACCCAAGGGGGACACACACACACAGACCCAAGGGGGACACACACACACAGACCCAAGGGACACATACACACAGACCGAAGGGGGACACACACACACAGACCCAAGGGACACATACACACAGACCCAAGGGACAAACACACAGACCCAAGGGACAAACACACAGACCCAAGGGACACACACACACAGTACATGGCCAAGATAATATATTACTTCCGAATATAAATCGTAATGCAAATGAAAGCCAACAAACAAAAGTTAATCTTTCAATGTTACCACAAAGCACCTGAAGGTAGCAAAGATGACAAGCCTGTGATTTGATGTGATTTAATGGGGAAGAGGCAGAAGAGAGGTGGTACAACAAGTAGGCCTAATGGTTAGCGCCTGAGAATGTACTGTAACTAGAAACATATCTCTGAGAAATGCCCATTTACAAAATCCACAGGAACCCTCACTATTTCAGAAAACACAACTCTTCATTTGGCATTCATTGTTCAGTGGAGTCTGCATTGAAGCTTGCATCTGTCTAACATTCTATGCATTATCCATGGAGGAGCAGAATGTTGTGCATAGTAAATCTGACATACAGTACATATGTAGGATCTTAAAACCTTTTACTGCAGTGGACTAAATCAGGGTCACACAGTGTTTCTTGGTAGTCTTAAACAAATCTACTATGAAACAAAAGTATACACCTCACACACATTGTTATGGGCTTTATAAAAGAAGACACCTGTACCATGTCAGATATAGATAATGTGTTAAATTTACACATCACAGAAGACTGAAATATAACAAAAGCTTTGATATAGAAACACACGTCAGGTTTTTTAAAATGGTGTTTCTTAATTATGAAATTATGAAAACTATTAATAACATTCCACCCATGAGGCAAGTAGGTCATTTGGCAGCAGGAAAGGGCTACTTTGATCACCCCGTTGCAGGAGAACGTTCCTGCAATGCAGGACATTTAAAACTTGTAGTGTATTTGAGGTTTAAATAGGCTTCTGAAGTTTGTAATTTCCAGACTTGGTTTCCCCTTACGAAAAATATATCAACCCCTAAAAAAATGTAATTCATTATAATCCACATAATAATTCACATTTCCTGTTGCTGGATTATTTTCTTGCTGTAGCAAACTGGCTGAAATACATCTGTAGTTCAGCAGCACAGTGGTTTAAACTACTTCACCCAAGCATACTTAAGCACATAAGTGTAAAACATGTAGAAGTGATATTAAACTGTGGAGCTCTATGGGGATGTTTTTGCTGAGTTGAGTTTTTACCACGTACACAAACAGTTAGCGTTGGCTGCTCGAAACAGACTGATTTTCCCTACCGTTTTGATTGTGTTGTAACAAAAGCTGATCAAACTATTCAACATGACCATTATGGAAAAGGCACTAATTATGCTGATGAGGTTCACCCAACAAGGAATAAGTCCACCCATCAACATCTTCATCTCTAACACCCGAAGCATCAGGTATTGCTTCTTCTGCTGTCTCTACTTCATAGCAGGATGTGGTCAAAACTTCTAGGAATTCTGCCTCAACTTCAGTTGATCACAACAACTGCTCTGTTCTGTTGACATTCTCTGTATTGATCTGTGTAAAACGTAATCATTGAAGCAGCGTGTGCTTTCTCTACCTCGATTTTTGTAAAATACTTGTTCATTATTATTGCAAACAGATATCTATTCCTGGCTTGCACTATATTTTGTCATATGATTCCATGTTATTTAAAGTGTCTAGTGTCGACGACATTCATTGACAAACCGTCTACAACTGCTTTGCCGACATTATTCTCTGAAATTTACCTGGAGAAATGAAAGCATATTTATTTCATCACTTTGTAAATAAAGCAGCACTTGGTTTAAAATCTCACAGTGGTTTCTTCCAGTATGCACATATATTCCCCAGTCACTCAGACATTCAAAAAGTCATGAACTATTTAATACCCACAGATGTTATAGCTCGGCCAGCTGTTTCACACTTAAAACATGCACTGTCATATTGTACTTTAAAACAAGAAACCGTCAAGAGGCCTTTAAAATGCTCCTTCATTGTTACATAAAATATCTCCTCACCAAAGAGAAAAACCTAAATAATGCAAAATATATCAACAAAGCTGGCTAGATTTATAGACCTTTCATAGAGGGAATCAGGATCGACCTTACGGCATTGTATACTGTAGGTCTAGTCCTGAAACATTCATAGATTTTCAGATGAACTCAAAACAATCAAAAAAGATTTGCTTCTGAAACATGAGCGACTCTGGAGGAGTGAATGAGGACAGTGACCCAAAAACTCCTCATTATTCTCAACCTGCTCCCAGCTAAATATTTTATTCAGCATTAGTTTGGCAGCTGTCGGCTTCATATCCCGAGAGTCATATGTAAGCGATAATCAACAAGGGGCTATGTGTTCTATGGAAAATAATGAACGACTTGGGAAAGGGGGATACCTAGTCAGTTGTACAACTGAATGCATTCTACTGAAATGTGTCTACCGCATTTAATCCAACACGCTAGTGGAGTTATGGGTAATTCTAGGGAGAGAATGTTTTTGTAATGTTACCCATAATGTTCCCCTAATGTTTGAGTGTCCAGTTTTCCATTAGTTAGGAGAATATTCTATCTATGTTAGCAAAAAACCTTCTGAGAACCTTTTTAGCAAGTTTTGGTGTTAACGTTAAGAGAACATTCCCTTAATGTCAATCAGAACTTACAGTGCCTTCAGAAAGTATTCACATGACTTTTTCCACATTTTGTTCATATACACATGTTTAGCAGATGTTATTGTGGGTGTAGGTAAATGCTTGTGTTTCTAGCTCCAACAGTACAGTAATATCTAACAATTCACAACAATACACACAAAACCTAAAAGTATTATAATGGAATTAAGGAATATATGAATATTAGGATACGCAATGTCGGAGTGGCACAGACTAAAATACAGTGGAATAGAATACAATATATACATATGAGATGAGTAAAGCAAAAATATGTAAACATTATTAAAGTGACTAGTGTTCCATTATTAAAGAGGCCAGTGATTTCAAGTCTATGTATATAGGGAAGCAGCCTCTAAGGTGCAGGGTTACGTAACCGGGTGGAAGCTGCCTAGTGATGGCTATTTAACAGTATGATGGCCTTAAGATAGAAGCTGTTTTTCAGTCTCGGTTTTTCAGTCTCTCGGCACCTGTACTGACCTCGCCTTCTGGATGATAGCGGGGTGAACAGGCAGTGGCTCGGGTGGTTGTTGTCCTTGACATCGGGTGCAGTAGGTGTCCTGGAGGGCAGGTAGTTTGCCCCCAGTGATGAATTGGGCAGACTGTACCCAGACACCTCCTCCCTGTAGGCTGTCTCGTCATTGTTGGTAATCAGGCCTCCACTGTTCTGTCGTCTGCAAACTTGATGATTGAGTTGGCGGCGTGCGTGGCCGCGCAGTCATGGGTGAACAGGGAGTACAGGAGGGGGCTGAGCACACACCCTTGTGGGGCCCCTGTGTTGAGGATCAGCGAAGTGGAGGTGTTGTTTCCTACCTTCACCACCTGGGAGCGGCCCGTCAGGAAGTCCAGGACCCAGTTGCACACGGCGGGGTTCAGACCCAGGGCCTCGAACTTAATGAGCTTGGAGGGTACTATGGTGTTGAATGCTGAGCTATAGTCAATGAACAGTGTTCTTACATAGGTATTCCTCTTGTCAACATGGGATAGGGCATAGTGCAGTGCGATGGCGATTGCATTGTCTGTGGGTCTATTGGGGCAGTGAGCAAATTGAAGTGGGTCTAGGGTGATCCTTAACTAACCTCTCAAAACACTTAATGATGACAGAAGTGAGTGCTACGAGGCAATAGTTATTTAGTTCAGTTTCCCTTGCTTTCTTGGGTACAGGAACAATGGTGGACATATTTAGTGGGGACAGCAGACTGGGATAGGGAGAGATTGAATATGTCTGTAAACACACCAGCCAGCTGGTCTGCACATGCTCTGAGGATGCGTCTAGGGATGCCGTCTGGGCCAGCAGCCTTGCGGGGGTTAACACGCTTAAATGTCTTACTTACGTCGGTCACGGAGAAGGAGAGCCCACAGCCCTTGGTAGTGGGCCGCGTCGGTGACACTGTGTTATCCTCAGAGCGGGTGAAGAAGGTTTTTAGGTTGTCCAGAAGGAAGACGTCCGTGTCGTGGCTGTAACACTTTGTTGTGTTACAAAGTGGGATTCAAATGGAAAATACTCTGTAATATTAAAGTGTAAGAAAAATTCTAACATTTGAAAAAATATATACATAAAATAAAACACTAATATATCTTGTTTAGATAAGTATTTAACCCCCTGAGTCAATGCATGTTAGAATCACCTTTGGCAGCGATTACAGCTGTGAGTCTTTTTGGGTAAGTCTCGAAGAGCTTTGCACACGTGGATTGTACAATATTTGCACATGAGTTGTTGTTTTTTTTTTCAAGCTTTGTCAAGTTGGTTGTTGGTCATTGCTAGACAGCCATTTTCAAGACTGGCCATAGATTTTCAAGCCAATTTAAGTCAAAACTTAGGCCACAGGAACATTTCATGTCATTTTGGTAAGTAACTGCAGTGTATATATGGCCTTGTGTTATAGGTTATTGTCCTGCTGAAAGGCAAATTTGTCTCCCAGAGTCTGTTGGAAAGCAGACTGAACCAGGTTTTGCTCTAGGATTTTGCCTGTGCTTAGCTCTATTCCATTTCTTTTAATCCTAAAAATCTCCCTCGTCCTTGCCGATGACAAGCATACACATAACATGATGCAACCATCACCATGCTTGAAAATATGAAGAGTGGTACTCAGTGATGTGTTGAGATGGATTTGCCCCAAACATAACACTTTGTATTCAGGACATAAAGTTCATTTCTTTGTCCCATTTTTTGCAGTTTTACTTGAGTGCCTTATGCAGGATGCATGTTTTGGAATATTTATATTCTGTACAGGTATCCTTCTTTTCACTCCGTCAATTAGGTTATTTGCCTCATGGTGAAATCCCTAAGCGGTTTCCTTCCTCTCCGGCCACTGAGTTCCGAAGGACGCCTGTAGTTTTGTAATGACTGGGTGTATTGTTACACCATCCAAAGTGTAATCAATAACTTCAATGTCTGCATTTTTTATTTTTACTCATCTACCAATATGTGCCCTTCTTTGCAGTTCATTGGAAAATGTCCCTGGTATTTGTGGTTGCTCGACTGAGGAACCTTACAGATAATTGTATGTGTGAGGTACAGAGATGAAGTAGTAATTCAAAAATCATGTTAAACACTATTATTGCACACAGCGTGAGTCCATGCAACTTATTTGACTTGTTAAACATTTTTCCTGCTGAACTTATTTTGGCTTGCCATAACAAAGGGGTTGAATACTTATTGACTCAAGACATTTCAGATTTTCATTTTTTATTAATTTGTAAACATTTCATAAAACATAATTTCACTTTGACATTATGGAGTATTGTGTATAGGCCAGAGTAAAAAAAATATCTAAATTCAGGCTCTAACACAACAAAATGTGGAAAAAGTCAAGGGTTTGAATACTTTCTGAAGGCAATCTATCTAGAATGTGGTTAGAATGTTCTCAGAATATAGAACATTAATGTTCTTGATGCGTTTTTTTGGACATCGCAAGAACATTCATGTGTCCATTTTTCTGAGGGTTAGTAGAATATTCCATCAACGTTCCACCAAACATCAAATCAAACTTTATTTGTCACATGCGCCGAATACAACAAGTGTAGACCTTATCGTGAAATGCTTACTTACAAGCCCTTAACCAACAGTGCAGTTCAAGAAGAGTTAAGAACATATTTACCCAAGTTCCCGAAGAACACAGTGGCCTCCATCATTCTTAAATAGTAGATGTTAGGAACCACCAAGACTCTTTCTAGAGCTGGCCGCCCGGCTAAACTGAGCAATCGGGGTTCTTGGTCAGGGAGGTGAACAAGAACCCAATGGTCACTCTGACAGAGCTCCAGAGTTCCTCTGTGGAGATGGGAGAACCTTACAGATGGACAACCATCTCTGCAGCACTCCAACAATGAGGCCTTTATGGTAGAGTGGCCAGACAGAGGCCACTCCTCAGTAAAAGGCACGACAGCCCAATTGGAGTTTGCCAAAAGGCACCTAAAGGACTCTCATACCATGAGGAACAAGATTCTCTGGTCTGATGAAACCAAGATTAAACTTGGCCAGAATGCCAAGTCTCACATCTGGAGGAAACCAGATACCATCCCCACAGTGAAGCATGGTGGTGGCAGCATCATGATGTGGAGATGTTTTTCAGCAGCAGGGACTGGGAGACTAGTCAGGATCGAGGGAAAGATGAATGGAGCAAAGTATAGATAGATCCTTGATGAAACCTGGTCCAGAGTGCTCAGGACCTTTGACTGGGGCGAAGGTTCACCTTCCAACAAGACAATGACCCTAAGCACACAGACAAGACAATGCAGGAATGGCTTCGGGACAAGTCTCTGAATATCCTTGAGTGGCCCAGCCAGAGCCCGGACTTGAACCCGCTCAAACATCCATGGAGAGACCTGAAAATAGCTGTGCAGCGATGCTCCCCATCCAACCTGACAGAGCTTGAGAGGATCTGCAGAGAAGAATGGGAGAAACTCCCCAAATATACATGTGCCAAGCTTGGAGTGTCATACCAAAGAAGCCTCGAGGCTGTAATCATTGCCAAAGATATTTCAACCAAGTACTGAGTAAAGGGTCTGAATACTTATGTAAATGTGATATTTCAGTTTTTATTTTAATACATTTGCAAAAATGTCTAAAAACCTGTTTTTGCTTTGTCATTATGGGGTATTGTGTGTAGATTGATGAGGGAAAAACACTATTTAATTCATTTTAGAATGATGCTGTAACGTAACAAAATGTTGAAAAAGTCAAGTGGTCTGAATACTTTCCGAATGCACTGTACACAGTACATGGTTGCCATGTTTTCAGAATGTAAAATATGAATGTTCTAGACACGTTTCATGGGAATGTTGTAAGAACATTTCTGTGTATCAGTTGCCTGATCGTTCCAAAGAAATGTTCTCCCACTCCAACATGTTTCATTATTATTATTATTATTACTCGTTTAGAAAGCTGGCTATACTAATTTATCAATCTATAAAATGTTAGCTGACATGGGTGAGTGACTGTCACTGACTAACATAACAAGAGAAAAACTGCCAATCCACAACCAAATTTCGAAATTGGACCTGTGTGCTAAGCTGTCATCAAGGCAAAGGGTGGCTACTTTGAAGAATCTCAAATATAAAATATATTTTGATTTGTTTAACACTTTTTTGGTTACTACATCGTTCTGTATGTGTTATTTCATAGTTTTGATGTCTTCACTATTATTCCACAATGTAAAAATAAAGAAAAACCCTGGAATGATTAGGTGTGTCCTAACTTTTGACTGGTACTGGAAGTTTAACTGTGAAATATACAGTACATTTGTTTAATCACCAAAACACAACATAATGGTACCTTCTCAATTTTGCTGTTTTAACAACCAGTTAATCCAATAGGAAAACGTTTAATATACATGTTTCAAAATGTCCCTTGAACGTAATATGCTACAGTAGTATAAATTACAGCTACAGTAGTATAAATTACAGTGCATTACACTTTTTTTCACATTAGACAATACACTTGCACTACCCTATCATTGAGGACATCTATCACAATGTAATCAAATGAAAGTGTCACGTCCTGACCCTTGGAAGAGGTCATTTTCCATAGTAGAGTGGTCAGGGCGTGACAGGTGGTTGTTTTGGGTTTTCTGTTTATATGTGGGCGTTTTCTAGATTTGTATTTCTATGTTTTGTTTTCTATGTTTTGGCCGGGTATGGTTTCCAATCAGAGGCAGGTGTCTATCGTTGTCTCTGATTGGAAGCCATACTTAGGCAGCCTGTTTTTCCTTTGGGTTTTGTGGGTAGTTGTTTTCCGTTTTGTCAGTGTACCTCATGGAACTGTTGGCTGTCGTTTTTGTTATTTTGGTTTAAATGATTTCATAAATAAAGGAAATATGAGCACGTTACACGCTGCGCCTTGGTCCCCTTTCGACGACCCTTGTGACAGAAAGAAATTAAAGAAACATAATGTTTAGCAGGCACTAGTTTGCATCAAGGGTTGGAACCGCTATTTTAAAAGCATGGGAACCAGTTAAAAACGTTATTTCACGTTCCGGCCATTTCTTTTCAAGTCCCACAGAAATCGCAACAAAGCGCCGATGCAAAGCCCTAACTCTGTCACTCAGAAACTCATTCCAGCGTCTGCCTGCCAGCAGGAAATCTCTGCCAGTGGGCGTGTGTGTGTAGGCTACCCCCCCCCCCCGAAGCATAGGTTACTGTAGCCTACTGACGACGTTACAGGCATTATTCAGAAATTAGGGGGAGATGTTCAACAAAAAAATAAATACAACATGCAACAATTTCAAAGATTTTACTGAGTAACAGTTCATAAGGAAATCAGTAAATTGAAATAAATTAATTAGGCCCTAATCTATGTACTTCATATGACTGGGAATACAGATTTGCATCTGTTGGTCACAGATACCAAAAAAAAAAAGCATGGGCGCGGATCAGAAAACCAGTCATTATCTGGTGTGACCATCATTTGCCTCATGCAGCGTGACACATCTATTTCACATAGAGTTGACCAGGTTGTTGATTGTGGCTGGATAATGTTGTCCCACTCTTCTTTATTGGCTGTGCAAAGTTGCTGGATATTGACGTGAACTGGAACACGCTGTCATACCCGTCGATCCAGAGCCTCCCAAACATGCTCAATGGGTGACATCTCTGGTGAGTATGCAGGCCATTTTCAGCTTCCAGGAATTGTGTACAGATCCTTGCGACATGGGGCCATGCATTATCATGCTGAAACATGAGGTGATGGCGGAGGATGAATGGCACGACAGTGGGCCTCAGGATCTCATCAAAGTATCTCTGTGTATTCAAATTGCCATCAATGCAATTGGGTTTGTTGTCTGTAGCATATGACTGCCCATATCATAACCCCACCGCCACCATGGGGCACTCTGTTTACAACGTTGACATCAGCAAACCGCTCGCCCGCACAACGCTATACATGCTGTCTGCCATCTGCCCGGTACAGTTGAAACCGGGACTCATCTGTGAAGAGCACACTTCTCCAGCGTGCCAGTCGCCATCAAAGGTGAGCATTTGCCCACTGAAGTCGGTTGCAATGCCGAACTGCAGTCAGGTCAAGACCCTGTCGAGGACGACGAGCACGCAGATGTGCTTCCCTGAGACTGTTTCTGACAGTTTGTGCAGAAATTCTTCAGTTGTGCAAACCCACAGTTTCATCAGCTGTCCGGTTGGCTGTTTCTTAGACGTTCCCTCAGGTGAAGAAGCCAGATGTGGAGGTCCTGGGCTGGCGTGGTTGCACGTGGTCTGCGGTTGTAATGCCGGTTGGACATACTGCCAAATTCTCTAAACGATCTTGAAGGTAGCTTATGGTGGATAAATGAACATTACATTATCTGGCAACAGTTCTGCAGTCCTGCAGTCTGTATGCCAATGGAATGCTCTGTGGCATTGTGTTGTGTGACAAAACGGCACATTTTAGAGTGGCCTTTTATTGTCCCCAGCTCAAGGTGCACCTGTGTAATGATCATGCTGTTTAATCCGTTTCTTGATAGGCCACACCTGTCAGATGGATTGGTTGCGTTTATATTTTTGTTCAGTGTAGTTAAGGACACTATAGTTATCATGTTTCACATTGGATTTACTAACTACAAAAAGATAAGATGTGTTTTTAATTGTAGTGCTGCTCGGCACACACAAGTTTGTTAGCTAGCTAGCTACTTAGCTAATGTTTGTGCTGGTCCAACGTTAAACCAACTCAGAAGTTCAAAGACATTAAAAGTTTCTCAAAACAAAATGCCCAGCGCTTCTAGGCAAGCTTCCTCCAACCTCTCTCGCTTTCTCCTTACCCTCAAAATTTCAGTTGCATCTCACGGCCTACACTTGTGAGCGCTTGCTGGACTTTCTTGGGCGCCCTGAAGCCTTCTTCACAACAATTGAACCACTCTCCTTGAAGTACTTGATGATCCGATAAATGGTTGATTTAGGTGCAATCTTACTGGCAGCAATATCCTTGCCTGTGAAGCCCTTTTTGTGCAAAGGAATGATGACGGCACGTGTTTCCTTGCAGGTAACCATGTTTGACAGAGGAAGAACAATGATTCCAAGCACCACCCTCCTTTTGAAGCTTCCAGTCTGTTATTCAAACTCAATCAGCATGACAGAGTGATCTCCAGCCTTGTCCTCGTCAACACTCACACCTGTGTTAACGAGAGATTCACTGACATTATGTCAGCTGGTTCTTTTGTGGCAGGGCTGAAATGCAGTGGAGATATTTTTTGGGGATTCAGTTCATTTACATGGCAAATTAATTGCAATTCATCTGATCACTCTTCATAACATTCTGGAGTAAATGCAAATTGCCATCATACAAACTGAGGCAGCAGACTGTGAAAATTAATATTTGTGTCATTCTCAAAACTTTTGGCCACGACTGTACAGTACCAGTCAAAGGTTTGGACACACCTACTCATTCCAGGGTTTTCCTTTATTTTTACTATTTTCTACATTGTAGAATATTAGCGAAGACATCACAACTATGAAATAACACATATGGAATCATGTAGTAACCAAAAAAGTGTTAAATATTTGAGATTCTTCAAAGTGGCCATCTTGTGCCTTGATGACAGCTTTGCACACGCTTGGCATTCTCTCGACCAGCTTCATTAGGTAGTCACCTGGAATGCATTTCAATTAACAGGTGTGCCTTGAAAAAAGTTATTTTGTGGAATTTCTTTCCTTCTTAATGCGTTTGAGCCAATCAGTTGTGTTGTGACAATGTAGGGGTGGTATACAGAAGATAGCCCTATTTGGTAAAAGACCAAGTCTATATCATAGTTTCTTTGCAGCAATTCGACCATGAATGCCTGATTCACGCAGTCTTCTCTGAACAGTTGATGTTGAGATGTGTATGTTACTTGAACTCTTTGAAGCATTTATTTGGGCTGCAATCTGAGGTGCAGTTAACTCTAATGAACTTAACCTCTGCAGCAGAGGTAACTCTGGGTCTTCCTTTCTTGTGGCGGTCCTCATGAGAGCCAGTTTTATCATAGTGCTTGATGGTGTTTGCGACTGCGCTTGAAGAAACTTTCAAAGTTCTTGAAATTTTCCAGATTGACTGACCTTCATGTCTTAAAGTAATGATGGACTGTCATTTCTCTTTGCTTATTTGAAATGTTCTTGTCATAATATATAGGGGCTCCCGAGTGGAGCAGCGGTCTAAGGCACTGCATCTCAGTGCTAGGGGCATCATTACAGACCCAGGTTCAATTCCAGGTTGTATCACAACCGGCCGTGATTGGGAGTCCCATAGGGTGGTACACAATTGGCCCAGCGTCGTCTGGGTTAGGGTTTGACCGGGGTAGTCCATCATTGTAAATAAGCATTTGTTCTTAACTGACTTGCCTAGTTAAATAAAGGTTAAATATGTAATTGGTATTTTTCCAAATAGGGCTATCTTCTGTATACCACCCCTACCTTGTCACAACAACACTGATTGGCTTAAATGCATTAAGAAGGAAAGAAATTCCACAAATTAACTTTTAACAAGTTGATAGCAGAGAACATGTCTACCCTTTACCCTCACTTATTGGACAGACCAGAGCCAGAGCCTTTGAGAACAAGGCATTGTAAGATGGTGCCGCTAGAGATGGCAGCTTCGCTTCTAGTCCTTAGGAAACTGTGCCGTATTTTTATTTTTTTAATGTATTATCTCTTACATTGGTAGCCCAGAAAACATTAAGCGTTATTACATACAGCCGGGAAGAACTATTGGATATCAGAGAGACGTCAACTTATCAGCACAACCAACACTATGACAAGGAATACGACTTTCCCAAAACGGATCCTTTGTCTGCATCTCCCAGGGCATTTGAACTGATTCCAGAGACCAACCCAAAACAACCCCGTTGGAGGAGAGGGTGCCGGAGCGGTCTTCAAGTGAGGCTTTGGTTGCGCACACACCACCCACCACTTCCGAGTATATTACTCATTAATGTCCAGTCCCCAGTTAACAAAGTCGACAAAATCAGGGCAAGAGTTGCTATCCAAAGAGATATCCGGGATTGTAACATGGCTAGCTTGGGACATGCTATCGGAGTAAGTCCAGCCAACGGGATTTTCAGTGCATCGTGCCGACAGGAATAAGCATCTCTACGGTAAGAAGAAGGGCGGGGGTGTATGTTTCATGACTAACGACTCATGGTGTAATTGTAACAACATACAAGAACTCAAGTCCTTTTGTTCACCTGACCTAGAATTCCTCGCATCAAATGCCGACGTTATTATCTCCCAAGAGAACTCTCCTCGGTTATTGTCACAGCCGTGTGTATCCCCCCGCAAGCAGATACCAAGACGGCCATCAGGGAACTTCACTGGACTTTATGCTAACTGGAAACCATATATCCAGAGGCTGCATTTATTGTAGCTGGGGATTTTAACAAAGCTAATTTGAGAACAAGGCTACCTAAATTCTATCAGCATATCGATTGCAGTACACGAGCGAGTAACACGCTTGACCATTGCTACTCTAACTTCCGCGATGCATACAAGGCCCTCCCCCGCCCTCCTTTTGGCAAATCTGACCATGACTCCATCTTGTTGCTCCCCTCCTATAGACAGAAACTAAAACAGGAAGCGCCCATGCTTAGGTCTATCCAACGCTGGTCTGACTAATCGGATTCCACGCTTCAAGGTTGCTTCGATCACGTGGACTGGGATATGTTCCGGGTAGCCTCAGAGAACAACATTGACATATACACTGTAATCGGTGAGCTAGTTTATAAGGAAGGTTATAGAAGATGTTGTACCAACTGTGACTATTAAAACCTTCACTAACCAGAAACCGTGGATTGATGGCAGCATTCGCGCAAAACTGAAAGCACATACCACCGCATTTAATCATGGCAAGGCAACTGGGAATATGGCCAAATACAAACAGTGTAGGGATTTCCTCCGTAAGGCAATCAAACAAGCAAAGTGTCAGTATAGAGACTAAGTGGAGTTGCAATTCAAAGGCTCAAACACGAGACGTATGTGGCAGGGTCTACAGACAATCACGGATTACAAAAAGAAAACCAGCCCTGTCGCGGACATCGACGTCTTGCTTCCAGACAAATTTAACCTTTGCACGCTTTGAGAACAATACAGTGCCACTGACGCGCCCCGCTACCAAAGACTGTGGGCTCTCCTTCTCCGAGGCTGATGTGAGTAAAACATTTAAACGTGTTAACCCTCGCATGGCTGCCGGCACATGCAGCATCCCTAGCCGCGTCCTCAGAGCATACGCAGAGCAGCTGGCTGGTGTGTTTACGGACATATTCAATCAATCCCTATCCCAGTCTGCTGTCCCCACATGCTTCAAGATGGTTACCATTGTTCCTGTTCCCAAGAAAGCCAAGGTAACTGAACTAAATGACTATCTCCCCGTAGCACTCACTTCTGTCATCATGAAGTGCTTTGAGAGACTAGTCAAGGATCATATCAACTCCACCCTACCTGTCACCCTAGACCCACTTCAATTTGCTTACTGCCCCAATAGGTCCACAGACGATGCAATCGCATTCACACTGCACACTGCCCTATCCCATCTGGACAAGAGGAATACCTATGAAAGAACGCTGTTCATTGACTTCAGCTCAGCATTCAACACCATAGTACCCTCCAAACTCATCATTAATGACCCCGCCCTGTGCAACTGGGTCCTGGACTTCCTGACGGGCCGCCCCCAGGTGGTGAAGTTAGGAAACAACATCTCAACTCTTCTTATCCTCAATACAGGGGCCCCACAAGGGTGCGTTCTCAGCCCCCTCCTGTACTCCCTGTTCACCCACGACTGCGTGGCTATGCATGTCTCCAACTCAATCATCAAGTTTGCAGACGACACAACAGTGGTAGGCTTGATTACCAACAACGACGAGACAGCCTACAGGGAGGAGGTCAGGGCCATTGGAGTGTAGTGTCAGGAAAATAACCTCACTCAATGTCAGCAAAACAAAATAAATGATCGTGGACTTCAGGAAACAGCAAAGGGAGCACCCCCCTATCCACATCGACGGTACAGCAGTGGAGAAGGTGGAAAGTTTTAAGTTCCTCCGTGTACATATCACCGACAAACTGAAATGGGCCACGCACACAGGCAGTGTGGTGAAGAGGGCGCAACGTGGACCATTGGAGGAGGTTTCTCCACAGCGTCTCTTCAACCTCAAGAGGCTTAAAAAATGTGACTTGTCACCAAAAACCCTCACTAACCTTTACAGGTGCACAATCGAGAGCATTCTGTCGGGCTGTATCACCACCTGGTACGGCAACTGCACTGCCCACAACCACAGGGCTCTCCACAGGGTGGTGCGGTCGGCACAACGCATCACTGGGGAAAAACTACCTGCCCTCCAGTACACCTACAACATCAGATGTCACAGGAAGGAAAAAAAGATCATCAAGGACAATAACCACCCGTGCCACTGCCTGTTCACCCCGCTTTCATCCAGAAGGCGAGGTCGATACATGTGCATCAAAGCTGAGACAGAGAGATTGAAAAACAGCTTCTATCTACAGGCCATCAGGTTGTTAAAGAGCCATTACTAGCACAGAGAGGCGGCTGCCTACCTACAGACTTTATATCATTGGCCACTTTAATAAATGAAATACTAGTCACTTTAATAATGCAATTTTAATTATGTTTACATATCACGCATGAGTTATCTCACATGTATACACTGTATACTACACTATTTACTCTATACTACCTATTCTATTGCATCTAAGCCACTTTGTTACTGCTCATCCATATATTTTATATTTATATGTTCTTATCCCATTCCTTTACTAGATTGTGTGTATTAGGTTTTGTCGTGGAATTGTTAGATATTACCAGTTAGATACTGCTACACTGTCGGATCTAGAACCATAAGAATTTCGCTACACTTGCAATAGCATGTGTATGTGACCAAAATGTTTATTTTATTTGATTTACATATGCAGTTTTAGAAACTGTTCTCCGTCCTCTAAGCATGACAACGAGGGAATTTTGATAGCGGGCCAGAAGGTTGTGGCTTCGCAGACCACAGTGGACAAGAGTAAGAGTGGAAAGCTCTCCTTTTTAGTTAAAGCATTGCATGAATATATCATTCTATTTGCAGCTCCTAGAAAAATGTGTATTTTATAAACATTTCATGCTATTCAACGTAATTTTACATATTAACAGAATATTTTTTTAATACTACACAAATTACAGGCTAAGAATATATAGAGAGATAGGCCTATGTCTTCATCTTATAATATTTCTCCAATGCCAAATCAGTATATCTTGTTTGCATCGGCTCCAACGCGCGTCTTATGTGGCAGGGCTTGCAAACTATTACAGACTACAAAGGGAAGCACAGCCGCGAGCTGCCCAGTGACCCGAGCCTACCAGACGAGCTAAAGCACTTCTATGCTCGCTTCGAGGCAAGCAACACTGAGGCATGCATGAGAGCATCAGCTGTTCTGGATGACCGTGTGATCACGCTCTCCGTAGCCGACGTGAGTAAGACCTTTAAACAGGTCAACATACACAAGGCTGCGGAGCCAGACGGATTACCAGGACGTGTGCTCCGGGCATGTGCTGACCAACTGGCAGGTGTCTTCACTGACATTTTCAACATGTCCCTGATTGAGTCTGTAATACCAACATGTTTCAAGCAGACCACCATAGTCCCTGTGCCTAAGAATACAAAGGCAACCTGTCTAAATGACTACAGACCCGTAGCACTCAGGTCTGTAGCCATGAAGTGCTTTGAAAGGTTGGTAATGGCTCACATCAACACCATTATCCCAGAAACCCTAGACCCACTCCAATTTGCATACCGCCCAAACAGATTCACAGATGATGCAATCTCTATTGCACTCCACACTGCCCTTTCCCACCTGGACAAAATGAACACTTATGTGAGAATGCTATTCATTGATGTGAGAATGCTATTCAGCTCAGCGTTCAACACCATAGTACCCCCAAAGCTCATCACTAAGCTAAGGATCCTGGGACTAAACACCCCCCTCTGCAACTGGATCCTGGACTTCCTGACGGGCTGCCCCCAGGTGGTGAGGGTAGGTAGCAACACATCTGCCACGCTGATCCTCAACACTGGAGCTCCCCAGGGGTGCGTGCTCAGTCCCCTCCTGTACTCCCTGTTCACCCATGACTGCATGGCCAGGCATGACTCCAACACCATCATTAAGTTTGCCGACGACACAACAGTGGTAGGCCTGATCACCGACAATGACGAGACAGCCTATAGGGAGGAGGTCAGAGACCTGTCCGCGTGGTTCCAGGACAACAACCTCTCCCTCAATGTGATCAAGACAATGGAGATGATTGTGAACTACAGGAAAAAGAGGACCAAGCATGCCCCCATTCTCATCGACGGGGCTGTAGTGCAGCAGGTTGAGAGCTTCAAGTTCCTTGGTGTCCACATCACCAACAAACTAACATGGTCCAAGCACACCAAGAGAGTCGTGACGAGGGCACGACAAAACCTATTCCCCCTCAGGAGACTGAAAAGATTTGGCATGGGTCCTCAGATTCTCAAAAGATTCTACAGCTGCAATATCGAGAGCATCCTGACTAGTTGCATCACTGCCTGGTATGGCAACTGCTCGGCCTCCGACCGCAAGGCACTACAGAGGGTAGTGCGTATGGCCCAGTTCATCACTGGGGCTAAGCTTCCTGCCATCCAGGACCTCAACACCAGGCGGTGTCAGAGGAAGGCCCTAAGAATTGTCAAAGACTCCAGCCACCCCAGTCATAGACTGTTCTCTCTACTAGTCACTTTAGTCACTTTAACCATATCTACATGTACATACTACCTCAATAAGCCTGACTAACCGGTGTCTGTATGTAGCCTCGCTACTTTTATAGCCTCGCTTCTGTATATAGCCTGTCTTTTTACTGTTGTTTTATTTCTTTACCTACCTATTGTTCACCTAATACCTTTTTTTGCATTATTGGTTAGAGCCTATAAGTAAGCATTTCACTGTAAGGTCTACACCTGTTGTATTCAGCGCACGTGACAAATAAACTTTGATTTGATTTGAAACTGTCTCTGTTTGCACTTTTTTAAATCTGAGATGTCATTAGGAATCTGAGCATGGTACTTTCAAAAGTTAGGCCTACCTTTCCACCCCAGACAGAGTAGGCCTACCAGTGGCGGTCAGTGCCATTTATGATGAGGGAGGACGATTTCTTTTGTTCATGAGCATGGCCTTATTTCTATTACAGCATGTTGGATGACTATCATTCATATTCCATTCACACAGTTCAATGTAACATTGATGGGTTTAGGCTACTACATGATATTCTAATTTTCCCTATACTCATCATGAGGTTGCTGCAACCTAGCCTATGAATGAAGGTTTAAGGTGTAGGTGCACACAGGTTAAGAGAAAAATGTGAGATGACAGACAGTGGCACATGGACAGACAGTGACACATTCAATGCCACCTTGCTCACTCTTGCCTGCATCTAGCTTATCTAGGGTAAATCATTAGTCCAACAGTTGCAAACGAGAGTTTCTATTGGATAGATTCAGCTATTTTTATCACTTTCATTTGCTTGGCTTTAAGAAAGGTTTTTCAACAGAATCAGCGGAATGATTACACCCCTGATCATAGCAGCCACGTTGTATTCATTCTAGCCTCTATGCACTCTCCTCCTCTCACATTTCACTTTGTTTGTAGACTTCAATGAACAACGCATAAGCTGTATGTGACCAGGTGAAACAACCTTTCCAAGCCAAACCATGTGATAACCGCTACACACAGCCTACATCGTTGTCCCAATATTAGCTAAAGTAACATCCTAGTCAACATAGCTAATATAACTAATGTGTGAGTAAACCCGCTACAATCATGTAGTAACGTTAAAGTGTATAGTCAGTAAGCAGTTACACCGGCGGACTCTGGTGGCAATACATTTATAAAGCCAAAAGCTTACCTTGACGTGGAAGAATTCATCATCAATCATAGCCAGTGTAATCATAGCCTGCTATCTAACAGAGCATCCCTCTGTTTGAGCCGGGTGTTTGAGTAACTAAACTAGTCAGCTGCATTTGCTAGCTAAGTAAGTGAAACTGAAAGGGAAAAAAATGACAATCTCTCTCTCTCTCTCTCTCTCTCTTCTCCTTCATTGTTTTGAAATTATTTTGTTGAAAACTGTTCAACTATTGTCTTTCTCTCTCTTTGAGTCAACGACTCACCACATTTTATCCACTGCAGTGCTAGCTAGCATTAACTTGTGCTTTCAGTAATAGATTCATTCTCTGATCCTTTGATTGGGTGGACAACATGTCAGTTTATGCTGCAAGAGCTCTGATAGGTTGGAGGATGTCCTCCGGAAGTAATCATATTTACTGTATACGTCTATGGAAGGGGGTGAGAACCAAGAACCTCCTAGGTTTTGTGTTGAAGTCAATGTACCAAGAGGAGGATGGAAGCTAGCTGTCTTCCTTCTACACCATAGTGCTACCCTACAGAGTGCTGTTGAGGCTACTGTAGACCTTCATTGCAAAACAGTGTGTTTAAATCAATTATTTGGTGACGTGAATATATTTAGTATAGTTTTAGTATAGTTCAATGTTTTACCATTTTTATTTTTATGAAATTCACTGAGGAGGATGGTCCTCCCCTTCCTCCTCTGAGGAGCCTCCACTGAGGCCTACCGACCCAAACCCTAATGCGGTACATCCAAGATGGCAACATGTCAAGTCGTTTGTCTGTGACCAGTAGTTTTTAACCTAATAACCTATTCATTTATGGTGGAGGAAATCTACAATTTCCTTGTTGTGTAGTGCAACCTATTTAGTTTTGCTGTTGTAAAGATCGCGGGTCTCCCTCAAATCAGATTATGTTTCTTTGCTATTTGCACTTCTTTACTTGAAGTTTACCAAAGTTACCCTCCTCTGGGTTCTATCCTGGGTTCTATCCTCAGCTTTCCCTCCGCAAAGTGTCTCATCCAAGCTGCTCCTCTTCGCTCTCCACCTGGCTGTCAGAGGCAGCTCAACAATCCCCAACCTGTTCTCTCAATCGACCTCCACACCCAATCTACTCACACGCGCACACACTCACATACAGACTCATACATACACACAGTCCCTCTCTCCCCTTACTTGTCCTTGGCCTCTATTTCTTACATCGCTCAGATAAATGACAATTTTCGTAGTAAAATGAACATTGTCTCTGGGTGAGTACATCTGACAATGTGCACTCCCGTCCATTAGACATTGTGTCTGCGGGAACTCTCTCTTTTTCACTCGGTCCACTCGTCCAAGTGCCGATGCATTTGTGGCATGATGTGAACAGTACGAACTTGTGTCACTACCAAAGTCTAATGGTTTTAAATAACTGTTTTTTATTGTCTGGAAACTCACTTCTAGAATTCTCTTGCAGTAGGTCTGTTAAAGAAGAGAAGCCGTGCAAGGTCATTAAACAGAGGTGCCTAGTTATTCTTATTTTGTTGATATCGGGTAACGTGCAACCTAACCCTGGCCCTGCTATGCAATGTCTCCAAACCCCCTCTAATTTTAAATCTAGATCTGGTTTAGGTATGTTTCATTTAACAGTGAGAATGGCAGAATGGCAGAATGGTGAACTTACTAAATGACAGAGTTTGACTGTGTGATATTAGGTTGCTTCTTGTGTAAATATTTTCCATCTGGATTTTAATGATTTGTAGGTTGCTTCTTGTGTAAATATTTTCTGTCTGGATTTTAATGATTTGTAGGTTGCTTCTTGTGTAAATATTTTCCATCTGGATTTTAATGATTTGTAGGTTGCTTCTTGTGTAAATATTTTCTGTCTGGATTTGAATGATTTGTAGGTTCCTTCTTGTGTAAATATTTTCCATCTGGATTTTAATGATTTGTAGGTTGCTTCTTCTGAGCTGTCTTGTATTATTCACAAACGTAATCTAACCAGGGCTAAAGCAAGGAAATCATGTTCTGATGCTGATTGCCTTCTTTTTAGGCAGCTATGAAATAAGTGTTATTTTCTTCTCAGGAAGGTCAAGTCTGAATATTTTATGTCTGTTACCACTGATAACTTGAATGATCCTAGAACGTTTTGGAAGGCTATTACTGTACGTCTATGTCTGGTAACAGTAATGTTAATGAATTACTGTCATGTGTATTGAAGGACATTGTTGCTGTATATGACACTGAAACACTGAAATGCTGAATTGTTTCAATGAGCACTTTGTTTCATCTGGTAGGCTGTGTTGACGCAGTATCCTCTGTCTCTGTACAACCCTTTGTGGATGAACCAGTGAGAGCTGGTGAAATAGATTTTGCCATTCTCAGTGCAGGAGGTACATAAAGCCCTGAAATCCTTAGATCAGAGAAACCCTGCAGGTCCTGATCATCTTGATCCCTGCTTTTTTTTCACTTTTAAAGGGGGGGGGGGGGATCCAACTCTTTTAAATAATTATAGGCCAATTTCAAAGCTGTCACCCCTGGTGAAAATACTTGAAACCCTTATTAGTATATAAAAACTATTTTAGCTGTTCACTAACTCTATTTTATCAATATACCAATCGGGCTTCAGGAAGAAGCATAGCACAAGTACAGCAGCCATGAAGGTTTTAAATTATGTCACTGAAGCCCTTGACTAAAAACAGAACTGTGTCTCACTTTTTTATTGATCTCTCTAAGGCTTTTGATACAGTTGATCATGCTATACTGAGGCAGAGATTATCGAGCGTAGGTCTTTCGGAGCATGCATTTGCATGGTTTGCTAACTATCTGTTTGATAGAACTCAGTGCACTCAATTTGATGGGCTCATGTCTGTTAAATTGTCTGTCTGTAATGGTGTGCCCCAGGGCTCTGTACTTGGTCCCCTCTTATTCACTATTTATATAAATCATTTAGACAAAATGTGCAAAATGCGCAACTTCACTTTTATGCTGATGATACTGTTATTTATTGTTGTGCCTCATCTCTCACAAAAGCTTTCCAGAACTTGCAAACTGCTTTTAATACTGTTCAACATACCTTGTGTCAATTGAGGCCTATCCTCAATACTGACAAAAGTAAACAAATGGTGTCTCTAAAGCAAGAAATAGACCCATGAACCTTTCACCTATTACTACCTGTCAGGGCAATGAGATTGAGACTGTAACCTCATATAAATATATTGGAATTGTAATTGATTATGGCCTCTCTTTTAAAAAGCATATTCAACAACTTACAAAAAAATTGAAGCTGAAGTTGGGACTTTATTTTAGGAATATGGCCTGTTTTTCTTTTGAAGCCAGAAGGAGGCTAGTATCAGCTACATTTAAACATATATTAGACCATGGGGATATTTTATTTATGAATGCTTCCGCTCAGTGTTTGAGATCAATTGACACCCTTTACTATGGAGCATTGAGATGTATTTTAAACTGCAAAACTCTTACGCACCACTGCACTTTATATACGTCTGGCCTTTTCTAGGGATGTCTGGCCTTCTCTAGTCAATCGTAGGCTCAGTCACTGGTATACTTTTATTTACAAAGCTATTTTGAGATTACTACCATTTTATTCGGGCATTTTTATTGTTCAGAAATGTGGTGGGTACTCTCTTCGTTCGCAGGACTTTATTTTGCTAACTGTTTCAATTGTCCGAACTGAATTTGGTTAAAGGGCTTTTATGTACTCTACGCCATTGGCTTGGAACGCCTTACAAAATACTTTTAAACTAGAAGAACTTGTCCTGATTGGTGTTTGTAAATAATTGATGAAGGATTTTGAGGCTGATTCCCTGACCTGTCAATGTTTTTAATTTGCTGTTTTATGATCTTGTTATACTCTTGTGAATTCTATGGTTTTTTACTGGATTACCTGTAGTTTTTCATGTTGTTTGTCTCTAATTGTTTAATGACTTGGTGCTGCCTATCTTGGCCAGGACGCTCTTGAAAAAGAGCTTTAAAATTACAATGAGCCCTTCCTGGTTAAATTAAGGTTAAATAATAATATATATATTTTTAAACCTAACCCAGAAAAATTGTACCATTAACTGCTGTCTACTCTTCTTCTGTGGCTTAACCCAACAATGGTCACAAATGTTTCTCAAAAGCTGTCTGGGCTTAAAAGATCCGCCCCTTTTTTCAATTTTCACCTAAAATGACAACCACATCTAACTGCCTGTAGTTCAGGACCTGAAGCAAGGATATGCATATTCTTGATACCATTTGAAAGGAAACACTTTGAAGTTTGTGGAAATGTGAAATTAATTTAGGAGACTATAACACAT
This sequence comes from Salmo trutta, assembly GCF_901001165.1. Classification (NCBI taxonomy): domain Eukaryota; kingdom Metazoa; phylum Chordata; class Actinopteri; order Salmoniformes; family Salmonidae; genus Salmo; species Salmo trutta. The sequence goes on from NC_042965.1 coordinate 26,272,040, forward strand.
TAGATCTGGTAAAAGATAATACAAAGAAAAAAAAAACTGTTTTTTGCTATTTTTTTGTACCATCATCTTTGAAATGCAAGAGAATGGCCATAATGTATTATTCCAGCCCAGGCGCAATTCAAAATTTGGCCACTAGATGGCAGAAATGTATGTGCAAAGTTTTAGACTGATCCAATGAATCATTGTATTTCTGTTCAAAATGTTGTATCAAGTCTGCCCAAATGTGCTTAATTGGTTTATTAAAAACTTTTCAAGTTCATAACTGTGCACTCTCTTCAAACAATAGCATGGTATTCTTTCACTGTAATAGCTACTGTAAATTGGACAGTGCAGTTAGATTAAAAAGAATTTAAACTTTCTGCCAATATCAGATATGTCTATGTCCTGGGAAATGTTCTTGTTACTTACAACCTCATGCTAATTGTATTAGCGCACATTAGCTCAACCGTCCCACAGGTGGGACACCGATCTGTAGAGATCCTTAAGAGGTTTTAAACATCTAATGTACAAAAAGTGAATAACTTAATCAATTGATAGTGACAGAATTGGACTGCTTCCCAAACAAATTCAGCCTCTGAATGTCAAAGAAACGAAGCAATGATATGCCCATTATGCATCAGAGTCTTTCCTGGGTATTTTACAGCCTCCATCTAGCAGAAAGCATTGTGGACCAAAGCGCTCTTATAGATTACTTTATATAATCGGATCCATTTAATTTTCTTTAAAATCTTAAGCTAAAAAGCCTGTACTTTTTGCTATTTTATTTAATACAAGGTAGGCCTATGGCATACCCTCTTATAACCCCTCAATTCATGTCTTGGTTTGAACTCAGCCTGTTCTCATAGACTAGATGTAACATACACTATCGTTCAAAAGTTTGGGGTCACTTAGAAATGTCCTTGTTTTTGAAAGAGAAGCACATTTTTTGTCCATTAAAATACCATCAAATTGATCAGAAATACTGTGTAGACAGTGTTAATGTTGTAAATGACTATTTATTATCTGTGCATAGTCAATTTAAAAGTATTTTCACGTTCGGATGAAAAACGTACCCAAATTAAACTGCCTCCTACTCAGACTCAGATGGTAGGATATGCGTATTATTAGTTGATTTGGATAGAAAACACTCTGAAGTTTCTAAAACCTTTTGAATGATGTCTGTGAGTATAACAGAACTCATATGGCAGGCAAAAACCGGAGAAAAATCCAACCTGGAAGTGGGAAATCTGAGAATTGTAGTTCTTCTTTTGAATCCCTATCGAAACTACAGTGTCTAAGGGGTCACGTTGCACTTCCTAAGGCTTCCATTGGCTGTCAACAGCCTTCTCCTGTTACTGGGCAGAAAATAGGAGCTCAGTCAATCAGTGGCTTGTCTGAGGACAAGGGACTTGGTGATGCGCGAGCCCGCGAGCGTGCCGTTCCTTCTTTTTCTTCTGGAATGAATACGCTATTGTCCGGTCGGAAAATTATCACATTTTTACGTAAAAAATACCCTAAAGATTGATTTTAAACATTGTTTGACATGTTTCTACAAACGGTAATGGAACTTTTGAGCTTTTCGTCTATTTATTTGCGCCCCCGCCTCGTGCCTTTGGAATAATGTTCTGGACGTGCCAACAAAACAGAGGTATTTGGACATAAATGATGGACTTTATCGAACAAATGAACATTTCTTGTGGAAGTGGGAATCCTGCGAGTGCATTCCGCCGAAGATCAGTAAAGGTAAGAAAAGATTTATAACACTATTTTAGAGTTTTGTTGACGCCGTGACTTCGTGGCTAACTGTATAGCTTGCATTGATGGTTGAGCTATGTACTCAGAATATTGAACAATGTGCTTTCTCCGTAAAGTTATTTTGAAATCTGACACAGCGGTTGCATTAAAAAGTAGTATATCTATAATTCTTTAAATAATTGTTATATAATTTGTCAACATTTATGATGAGTATTTCTGTAATATGTGTGCTCATTGTGCTCATTCACCAGAAGTTTTGGAGGCTAAAAATGTTCTGAACATCACGCGCCAATGTAAAATGCTGTTTTTGGATATAAATATGAACTTGATCGAACAAAACATACATGTATTGTATTTGGGTTTTTTGTGACGCCTCTCCTTGCTAGGAAAATGGCTGTGTGGCTTTTCTTGTTTAGGTGGTGTCCTAACATAATGTAATGTTTTGCTTTCGCTGTAAAGCCTTTTTGAAGACGGACAATGAGGTTGCATTAAGGAGAAGTGTATCTTTTAAAATGGTGTAAAATAGTCGTATGTTTGAGAAATTGAAATTATTAGATTTTTGTTGTTTTGAATTTCGCGACATGCTATTTTGTCAAATGATCCCGTTAACAGGATCCTATCTCGAAGGGGTCCTCAACAGGTTAAAACTGCTTGTTTGGTTAAGGGCTTGTAAGGAAGCATTTCACGATAAGGTTAACCTGTTGTATTCTGTGCATGTGACAAATACAATTGTATTTTATTTTATTTACTTATTGATTTACTTTATTTACTTCTCAACAATGAAGAGAGAGAGAAAATAGAGAAATAATAGAAAAGTAATAACACGTTATAATAAAAGTAATAATAAATACACAATTAGTAATGATATCTTGGCTATATACAAGGGGTACCAGTACTGAGTCAATGTGCAGGGGTACAAGGTAATTTAGGTAGATATGTACATATGTGACCCGATTCAGAAAATTAGTCGTATGTCGCAAGTCACGGCTTCACAGGAGAGCTGTTTGAACGTTAAAAAATAGTTTTTAATCAAAATGCATTTTTTGTCAGAAATGCCTTCTCGAACAATGTGAACTTTCATGTGCCTTAATAACAAACTTTTATGCCATCTGTAAATACGAATAAAGTTGTTAAATTAAGAGCCTAATTGGTTTAGCCAAAGAAAAAGTGGGGAACCTTCCCACTAGCCATGATTGGCTGAGACAATGAGTGGGCTGAACATGCCGAGAGATTTGTTTCAGATTGTTCTGTGGTGTAGCATCTTGTGACTATGAAATGAGCTGCTCGTTATGCGTTGATAATCCTTTCTACTGCAGTTTGTTCTAAAGATATATCGTTAGCTGTGGAGAACTGCAAATATGTTGTTACTGCTCTCAATAGCATTGCTGCTCTGAATTTATCAGGTGCTATCAACAAAGGTCAGTAAGAAAAGTTGTGATTGACTACTTTCTGGAGGACAATCGTGGCATGCTGACTCTCTCTGACTTTGAAAATGAATCAGACGATGAGGAAATGTCTGATTTAGGTAAAAACATTTTCATTGAAGAAGACATTGTAGAGTCTTCTGATGACGGTGATGTGGAAGATACAGCGATCAACAGTGTTGTTGTCACGGAAGAAGTTGACCAAGTTTTGAAATCAGTGGAACACAACGGGTCAAACAAGCTGTGCAAACTAAACGGAAACAACACAGGATGTCTTATTTAATGAAAGGGGTTGCAATCTGCCCTGAAGCTTTCCATGTATATGGGTAAGAATCTAGCTACAGTTTCAGATATTATACGTTTCTAATTTTGTCAGAAAGTTGTTTTCATTGCAAGTTAATAAGCCTTGCTGTTAGCTAGCCAGCTGGAGTTCGATGGCTGGCTTGCTAGCTAATGTTAACATTGACCCTAACTTATTTGGTTAACTTTAGCTATGACAATCGGTTTGTATTGCTTGTAACGTTACTGTATGGATTGGGATTAAAGTTCATTTTTTAGCTAGCTAACGTTAACGTGACATGTCTAAACAAAATACCCCAAGTTAAAGCTTGCTGTTAGATGGCTGGGAATAAAGTTACATGGGGTTTCTATGGGAAGGTGAGGGTAGAATCACCTTATTACTTATATCTAAATACTCAAGCAATGGACCTAAAAACTAAAAACTGTCTGGGGTACTGACAAACCACCAAGTGTTATAAAAGGCCTAGAAGTGTTTTTGGGTGAACTTCTCCTTTGACATAAATTGCCAGGCCATCAGCACCAATGACAAACACCCTAACCACTCTCCCGATAAGGGATATATATAGTGCATGTGTTTATGGGTCAGTATTAGGCCCTGTCCAGAAGAAACCCTAAACCTGTCACACCCTGATCTGTTTCACCTGTCTTTGTGCTTTGTCTCCACCCCCCTGCAGGTGTCGCCCATCTTCCCATTATCCCCTGTGTATTTATACCTGTGTTCTCTGTCTTTTGCCAGTTCATCTTGTCTTGACAGGTCTTACCAGCGTGCTTTCCTGTCTTCCTTTTTCTGAAGTTTGTTTTCCTAGTTTTCCTGGTTCTGACTATTCTGGCTGACCTGACCCCGAGCCTGCCTGCCGTCCTGTACCTGCTTGACTCTGACCTGATCACAAAGCCAGGCCTGTCCTCAACCTGCCCTTTGCCTGCCCCGTGTTTTCAATAAATAATCTGAGAACTGTACTATCCGCCTCCTATGTCTGCATCTGGGTAATATCCTGATTCGTGATAAAACCAGCGTTTGCAAACTAGGGGTCGCAACCCCATGTTGGATTGCCTGATTTGAAAATGGGGTCACGAGAGAAACACAAATAAAATAAAATAGAGCTTGGTTCATAGAATTGGGTTACGTCTGTAACATCCAGTAGCCAATAGATGCGGTTGTAATAAACAGAGTGGTATCTGTTTTCTTCTAACAAATGTGGCTCTATCTTTTGAATGGTTTAAGCTACAAAATATTATGACCCCCTCACTGAAGATAAGACTCTCTGTTTCCCGCTACAATACCCACAAGCCTCATTAGAACAGAGTGGATAAGATCAGGCACTAAATCAGACTGTGGGGAAAAGAACAATCAATTATGATGTTCTTTTCCACAAAGAAGATCACACAAAATGATTGCCTAATGATCTTCTGAACTTCCCAATATGTTCAGTCACTTCAAACCATACTAACTTCAGACTGAAATACTGTCAAAACTACTGTCAGACTGATTTGTAATAGACTGTTATAGCCCCAATGAATTTTTTTTTGAGTGGGCCTCAAAATAATTGTTATATCAAATTGCAGGCCAAAGACATTTTGGAATCCCTAACCTAATGAAACTTTTAGGGGAACATTCTTTTAAGTTGTGTGAACGTTTGTTGTTAGCTGGGTGTACAGCAAGGTTCCCCAACTGGCAGCCTGCAGGCCAAATTTGTTTTATTTGTCCTCCCAAGTTTTCTGAGCCAAAAAAAAAAAAATTGTTTTTATTTATTACATTTTTTATTTTCATCGTTGGACATAAAAGACTGTAAAAACACCAGGAAATCACCTCCAAGTGATTTTAATAAAAAAAATATGTTCCAAAGTATTCTCACGCATAATAGCATGATGATGATTGCATACAAATGTAAGCAAGGTTTGAAATGATTATGTTTTCATCAAACAATATATCTCTTTGGGCTTCTTGCGGTCAATTTGCAATCTGCAAATTATTTGGAAGTATGTTCCAGCCCCCTGACAATCGGCTCAATAAATAATCCTTCCGCTGGCTGAATTTAGTTGATGATCCCTGGTATATAATATGACTGAGAGGAGAGAAAAGGAACATACACAACAGACGAGGGAGAGAGAAAATAGCCTTTGCTCCTGTAGCATGCTGACATTCTGTTTGTGGCAGTCAGACCCACAGGACTGCCAACCCCATCTTGTCCAACCGACGATGTCTGATCTCCTAACAGCCATGGGTAACACTCTGAGGAATGAGAAGAGCACACCCTGAGAGGAAGCCACCCTGCATGTCAGCACACAGCTTCTCTAGCTTCCTGTCCCTGTCCCTGTGCTGGAATAAATGCGTATTACCACTAGGAGGGAGATGGGGGCAAATGCTCACATGTGATGTCTGTTCATCAAAGGGAAGCAGACAGTAGCAGATGACTCCTTCACATATGCTACCTAAAGGCTCCCACTGCCAACTGCAATATGACAGCCTGTGTTGGGGTGAGGGGTGAACATACGTGGACAACTGTCATCAGGCTTGAGACTTCGAACGACCACCTCTCTGGAACACAAAATCTTCTTGAAGATGAACAGGAAAATCTTGTTTGGTTGAACAGAAAAACACACACACACACACTGCTATTTTTAATCCTGCCTGGAAATTAAGCGGAATGCTTTTATTAAACATGAAAGGAAACAGCACCATTTAATGTGTGCCCTATGCCCTAATTCATAAAGAGAATGACTACCCAAGAGCAGTACAAGCATGTCCTAAAGCATACAGTAGTAAATGTTTTTGATGTGTGCAATGCAGCAAGGAGAAGTTATGTAAATGTTGTTGATATTATAAATATCACCAAACACTTGAGAAGTACTTCTAGGTCACCTGTTCTGTTAGGATGAATTAAGGTACTGTGGTCCTCTAAAGACTAATGCAGTGGTTGGTGAACCATAACACTAGGAGGCCAAAACATGCATAGCCAGGAGGACTTATACACACACTCTTTCTCATGTAATTGGGCTACAAATGCACCCTTGTTTCCACTCACAACCACTCTCCCACCAACCTCCTTCAAGCCACAGCTATAAATAGACCTAGCTGTAAACACTGCAATTACTGAGTAATTACTGAGTGATCTGAAATATCAAGTTCCTCCCCCAGACATACTTAGAATCTGTGCCGAATTCTGCACGAGAGATAGCTACACTCGTGTAAACATAAACATGGCATCAAAGCAGTAGCTACTGTAGCCTACATGATGTAGCCTTCTTCCCCCTCCCCCCTTTGCAAATCTTACCCACCATGCAGGCCTATCAGTCTTTTCTGGAACAGTAAGTAATTACTTCCCTACATCACAGGATATTTGAGTCTTGACTCACCGTCTTCCATTTTAATACAGTATATTCATTATGGTCAATGCCAGGAATACACTCCTATGAACAGTATATATATATATATATATATACAGTAACGTGAGATCAACCAGAGTTTTGTGTGGGAAGGTGCTGCATCCATATTCAATTTACATATTTTCATATTCTCTCAATGAACAAAAAATAATCCGCCCTAACAGGTTATTCAACCCTTCCTTAATGCTGTTGACAACCTCAGAGTTGGGTTGGCAACAGGCGAGCGATTTTTTTGCCCCCCCCCCCCAGTTTTCTGTTAAAAAAAAGACTGTAAAATCCAGTATTCCCACTAATATATTTTTGGGACATACATGTATGTGATCATGTCTCAATGTAATCAAAGTATGAAATTATTGTCTCACATACACACACAAATACAAACACACAGCCAACGCTGCTGTCCCATGTGCTGTATTTGGAGATATTATACACTGGACTGTTTCATTTATAATGTTTTTCACATTCATACTGTATTCTTCACATACAGTGCCTTCAGAAAGTATTCAGACCCCTTGACCTTTTCCACATTTTGTTGTGTTACATCCTACATTTAAAATGGATTCAATTGAGATGTTGTGCCAGTGATCCACACACAATAACCCTCAATGTCAAAGTTTTTAGATGTTTTTTTACCAATGATTAATAAATGTAAAGCTCCAATGTCTTGAGTCAATAAGTATTCAAGTCCTATGTTATGGCAAGCGTAAATATGTTCAGGAGTAACATGACACATAATAAGTTGCATGCACTCTGTGTGCAATAATAGTGGTTAACATGATTCTTGAAGGATTACCCCATTTCTGTACCCCACACATTCAATTATCTATAAGGTCCCTCAGTCGAGTAGAGAAATTCAAGCACAGATTCAACCCCAAAAAAACGGAAGGTTTTCCAATGCCTCGCAAAGAAGGGCACCTATTGGTAGATGGGTCAAAATAAAAACACTGAATATCCCTTTGACCATGGTGAAATTATGAATTATGCTTCGGATGATGTATCAATACGCCCAGTCGCTACAAAGATACAGGAGCCTTAACTCAGTTTCTGAAGAGGAAGGAAACAGCTCAGGGATTTCACCATGAGGCCAAATGGGGATGTTAAAGCAGTTACAGATTTTAATGGCTGTGATAGGAGAAAACTGAAGATGTGTCACGCTCTGACCTAAGAGAGCTGTTTTTTTCTCTGTTTAGTTAGGTCAGGGTGTGAGATGGGTGGGCATTCTATGTTTTTTGTTTCTATGTTTAGTTCTATTATTCTATTTCTATGTTGGAGGTTTTTGGGATGATCTCCAATTAGAGGCAGCTGGTTCACGTTGTCACTAATTGGAGATCATATTTACGTTTTTTTTTCTTCTCTATTGTGTTTTGTGGGTAGTTGTTTTCTGTTTCGTTCACGTAACCTGACAGAACTGTTGACTGTGGTTTTGTTTCTTTTGTATAAGTGTTCATTTTCATTAAAATATAATTATGAGCACGCATAATCCATGGCAAGAAGCCTGTAGGAATGATCCATGGCCCAGAGCCTGTAGAGATGATCCATGGTACGAAGCCTCCAGTGATGATCCATGGCGCGGAACCTGTAGAGATGATCCATGGCATGGAGCCTGCAGCAACGGTCCCAGTCCGGAACCTATAATGACGCTTCCCAGTCCGGAGCCTCCGGCGATGCTCCTCAGTCCGGAGCCTCCAGCGATGCTCCGCAGTCCGGAAACTCCAGCGACGCTCCCCAGTCCGGAGCCTCCAGCGACGCTCCCCAGTCTGGAGCCTCCAGCAACGCTCCCCAGCCCGGAGCCTCCAGCGACGCTCCCCAGTCCGGGGCCTCCAGCGACGCTCCGCAGCCCGGAGTCTTCAGCGGCGGTCCGCAGCCCAAAGTCTTCAGCAGCGGTCCGCAGTCCAGAGACTTCAGCTGCAGTCCACAGCCCAGAGCCTTCAGCAGCGGTCTGCAGCCCAGAGCCTTCAGCGACGGTCTTCAGCCCAGAGACTTCAGCGGCGGTCTGCAGCCCAGAGTCTTCAGCGGCGGCCTTTAGCCTAGAGTCTTCAGCGGCGGTTGGCTGTCCAAAGCTTCCAGCGATGATCCACGGTCTGGTTCCTCCGGACACACAGAAGCGGGGGGATCAGCGGGCGGTGGGGGTGCTACGCCCCGAACCAGAGCCGCCGCCAAGTACAGATGCCCACATGAACCCTCCCCTATAGGTTCAGGTTTGTGGCCGGGAGTCCGCACCTTTGGGGGGGGGGGGTACTGTCACGCTCTGACCTAAGAGAGCTGCTTTTTTCTCTGTTTAGTTAGGTAAGGGTGTGAGATGGGTGGGCATTCTATGTTTTTTGTTTCTATGTTTAGTTCTATTATTCTATTTCTATGTTGTAGGTTTTTGGGATGATCTCCAATTAGAGGCAGCTGGTTCGCGTTGGAGATCATTGGAGATCATATTTAAGTTGGGTTTTTTCTATTGTGTTTTGTGGGTAGTTGTTTTCTGTTTCGTTCACGTAACCTGACAGAACTGTTGACTGTCATTTTGTTTCTTTTGTATAAGTGTTCATTTTCATCAAAATATAATTATGAGCACGCAACACGCTGCGCCTTGGTCCCCTTTATACGACGGCCATTACAAGATGGATCAACAACATTGTAGATACTCCACAATACTAACCTAAATGAAGTCTTTACATAATATAAATATTCCAAAACATGCATCTGTTTGCAATAAGGCACTAATGTAATGATGTAAAAAATGTGGCACAGAAATTAACTTTTTGTCTTGAATACAAAGCATTATGTTGGGGGCAAATCCAACACCGCACATCACTGAGTACCACTCTTCATCGGCAAGGACTAGGGAGTTTTTGTTGTTGCAAAATCCTAGAAGAAAACTTGGTTCAGTCTGCTTTCCAACAGACACTGGGAGACAAATGCAATAACATAAAACTCAAAGCCAAATATACACTGGAGTTGCTTACCAAGACGACATTAGTAGTTACTGTAGGGCGGTTTGTGTCAAACTGTATTGCACACCTCTGGATTTAGGATGGGGGCATGTCCGGTGGTAATAACATTTGGTAATTAAAATAGATAACCCGGTGGTTTCATCTGTGGTTGTAAAAACTTTTGATCTGAATTGTCTAGGGTTCAAACCACACACCAGTTTATTTTTGTTTTCCACTTTAGGTATTTATAATGTCACAACGTTTAGGGTATTTAGTTCAGACTTGGCTGAGTGAAACTTGGTATGCTCTATCGATCATCTACCATGGAGCTTGATCAAGTACCTGTGATGGATGTTGAAGCACCTGCAAAATCTACCAATAGGTCGGGTCTACTTTACCCCACCAAGAGGGTCCATCTTGTTGAAGACGTGATGAATTTGTCAGCCCCCAAGAAATCTCTGCCGATTTTAAGACAAGTTCTCCAGCTAGATTCAGATATGTTGAGGAACGAGTGGAACATTTCAGATGGTCGTATCGAGGGTTATTGTTTTCTTGCTCTGGGAACCTATGGTTACATTTTACACAACAGAAGAAGGCAAGGATTTTTTGCAAAGTAAGACACCACATGTGGATTTTACCTCAAGGGAATGGGGTGATTTCAGGAATGTTTTTTCTGTGTCTCACACGCAAGATGTCGCAAACGGAATGACGATATTAGACCAGAGATATTTCCGGCCAATGTTGAAGACGAGCTAGAGTGTGACTGTGGATATTAACACTGACGTATTGTGGCCCCGTCTCGAGCTACCAGAACAACGGTTTAAAAGAGACAAGACAACTGTCGTGTCTTTGGCTATGCCGGATTAAGTGATATGACATGCTAACTTATAAAATGATTTCTCTGTAATTAATATTACCTGATTAAGCTAATCATGTAAATGTAATTAACTAGAAAGTCGGGGCACCACGGAAGAACGTTTATAGAGCTGTTATCTTCCGAATAAACTCTGAAAATACTTAGTAATATTTTATATCGATAGCAGTCAATATTAACCCTTAACTTATTTTCAGTCTCATAATGAAAGTTGTAAATTCTTGGTTATCTTCACGAACCCTGGCTAACAAGTTGAATCAGCAATACAAAATTGGGTTTAATTATTTATTTACTAAATACCTAACTAATCACACAGAATTACAAATACACAGAATACATATGATGTCATACAGAATTCACCCCTGGTGGACGGAACCTGTATGAAAGCTGGTTACACAAAGGAAAGGGGGTTGGGCTTGAATGAAAGAGCGAGAAGATTTAGGAACAGAGAAACAGCAGCTATGCTATCGTAAATACATTATCTTATGCATTCTAAATTACCGCCCATTTGGAAAAGGAAAATGCAATAAATATTTACTCTGAGCTGCGCTTCGGTAGATTGGTCGTAGATGCTGGCCGGGTTGGCCAACAGATCTTCCTGTAGTGGAAGAATGTCAATGGTGGTAAATTGGATACGTGGTGGTATCTTTGTCTGGTTGTTAGACTGGATCCGTCGTCCGTCCTTTCCTAGCCCACGTTAGCAGCGGCTAACTCAACGGCTAGGAAGTATCACTTCTGTAGTGAATAAGATCAAAGTTCATACCAGTTCATACCATAGCTCACGCCGAGGTTGGCTTAGTTCTGTCCTTGATATGTGTCCTTCTAACGTAGAGGCTGCAGACCTCCCGTACTGGAACTGGTGAATGTCTTTTCGTCAAAGGCTTATATAGTGGAGAGGGGGAATGAGGTGTTTCATCGTTTATAACCCCTGTCTCTTCACAGGGTTGGACCACTGATCGTGCAGGGCACTTTCCTTATGAAAACCCAATTCTCTCATTTGGAAGCTAAAATTACATTTAATCTCCTAACAAACAATTTCAATATCAAACATTTCAATTGCATAACAATTCCATGTGACTCTGATAACTAGAGGGTGTATACTTTCTCAGGTACAGTTTATGTCGTCCTGTCATCAATCATAATGTCCCAGATAACAACGAACCTGACATACATACTCATTACGTTATCAAGCATATTTCCAACTGGTTTTATTATGTAAATACGGTTCCTTTCCCCTTTTGTTTGATGTTCCCAGACTCTCTATATTTAACAGGACAGCAGTCCTTCAGTAGGGTCAGTAAGAGAAGGGAAGGGAGAAAGGTATTTATGGGGGGGTCATAAACCTTACCCACAGGCCAACGTCATGACACAACTATTGAATGACAAATTCCCGGCACCAGTTTGAAGAGTATGTCTAAAGAATATTCAAAAACCGGCTTTGAAGACCCTAGCCCTATGGACTGGTACCTTGAGGCCTTGGCTGACAACGTGCAGACTGGTTTTCCTGGCGCATGTCCACCCCTAAAACCTACGACTCTGAGTCTTTTCCACCAACGAACTACCACTGGCTCGAAAATAGGGCCTTTGAATCTAACATGCCTGCCAAAGCCTGTGGAAGTGCTTGATGACCCAGAAAGTTGTCTCACCACCCCAATCGTAAAGATTATCAAGGCAACATTGGTTTTGATCCTGGAGCACATCGTAGCAATCAAGGCAAATAAGTTGTGCATAGGGTGTGGAAGTGAACCATCCTAGCCAGCTAAGGCATTGTTGTTTGTTTGAACCAGATGCTTATTATTTTGATAGGTACTTTGATGACATCATAAAACCATTTTATACACCAAGACTGAAACCCTCCTTGGCTAGGGCTCTGAAGGCCTTTAGTTTTCAACTGCCATTGCCCAAGATTCAAGGATCTGTTGAAACAATTGTTAGATCTCAAGGACGAACTGTAGTTTTTAAAACTATATAACTGCCTTAATTTTGCCGGACCCCAAGAAGAGTAGCTGCTGCCTTGGCAGATCCATAATAAATACAAATACAAATACATTGTATAAAAGCTAAGAGAAACCAGGGAGATACTCCTCGGTCAAAATAATGAGCAAGCAGTGTTTGACGCTGTGGACTATTGGGTTGGCGAATCTGATTCAAAAGCTGAGAAATAAGGATGGGGAACCACCTATGAAACTTTGTCAGCTATCTAACCAAGGACTCTGCGGCTTTAGAGTTGGATGGTATGTTACAAAAAGTTATTTGTGTTAGAGTTGATGATACAGGATTTTTCTTACAGTTACCAATATGTTAATATAACATGTTTTGTTAACCTGATCAAACATATGGATTTGGTCAGGAATACAAATGACCAATGGTCAAAATTGTTGTCAGATTGGTTTGATTCAGCTGATACTCTGTGAAACTTGTGTAAACTTTTAACAAAATTCTCGAAAGAATGTCAAGACATTGAAGTGGGTAATGTATTGTGCTTGTTTACCTACAGTACCAGTTAAAAGTTTGGACACACCTACTCATTACAGGGTTCTTCTTTATTTTTACTATTTTCCACATTGTAGAATAATAGCGAAGACATCAAAACGATGAAATAACATATATAGAATATTGTAGTACCCAAAAAAGTGTTAAACAAATAAAAATATATATTTATCTTTGAGATTCTTCAAAGTAGCCACCTTTTGTCTTGATGACAGCTTTGCACACTCTTGGTATTCTCTCAACCAGCTTCATGAGGTAGTCACCTGGAATGCATTTCAATTAACAGGTGTGCCTTGTTAAAAGTGAATTTGTGGAATTTCTTTCCTTCTTAATGCGTTTGAGCCAATCAGTTGTGTTGTGACAAGGTAGGGGTGGTATACAGAACATAGCCCTCACTAAAAGTGGCAGTAATAAAGCCTCTCTAGAAAAAGCCAAAACTAGACTCAGAAAATATAAAAAACTATCGGCCTATATCGAATCTCCCAATCCTCTCAAAATTTTGGGAAAAAGCTGTTGCACAGCAACTCACTGCCTTCCTGAAGACAAACAATGTATACGAAATGTTTCAGTCTGGTTTTAGACCTCATCATAGCACTGAGACTGCACTTGTGAAGGTGGTAAATGGCCTTTTAATGGCATCAGACAGAGGCTCTGCATCTGTCCTCGTGCTCCTAGACCTTAGTGCTGCTTTTGATACCATCAATCACCACATTATTTTGGAGAGATTGGAAACCCAAATCGGTCTACACGGACAAGTTCTGGCCTGGTTTAAATCGTTAGGGTATGTGAATGGTTTGTCCTCTGACAAATCAACTGTAAATTTCGGTGTTCCTCAAGGTTCTGTTTTAGGACCACTATTGTTTTCATTATATATTTTACCTCTTGGGGATGTCATTCGAAAACATAATGTTAACTTTCACTGCTATGCGGATGACACACAGCTGTACATTTCAATGAAACATGGTGAAGCCCCAAAATTGCCCTCGCTGGAAGCCTGTGTTTCAGACATAAGGAAGTGGATGGCTGCAAACTTTCTACTTTTAAACTCGGACAAAACAGAGATGCTTGTTCTAGGTCCCAAGAAACAAAGAGATCTTCTGTTGAATCTGACAATTAATCTTGATGGTTGTACAGTTGTCTCAAATAAAACTGTGAAGAACCTTGGTGTTACTCTGGACCCTGATCTCTCTTTTGACGAACATATCAAGACTGTTTCAAGGACAGCTTTTTTCCATTTACGTCCTGACTAGAACCAAATAATTTGATCATATTACTCCACTGCTAGCCTCCCTACACTGGCTTCCTGTTAAGGCAAGGGCTGATTTCAAGGTTTTACTGCTAACCTACAAAGCATTACATGCTCCTACCTATCTTTCCAATTTGGTCCTGCCGTACATACCTACACATACGCTACGGTCACAAGACGCAGGCCTCCTAATTGTCCCTAGAATTTCTAAGCAAACAGCTGGAGGCAGGGCTTTCTCCTATAGAGCTCCATTTTTATGGAATGGTCTGCCTGCCCATGTGAGAGACGCAGACTCGGTCTCAACCTTTAAGTCTTTATTGAAGACTCATCTCTTCAGTACGTCCTATGATTGTGCGTTGTCTGGCCCAGGAGTGTGAAGGTGAACGGAAAGGCACTGGAACAACGAACCGCCCTTGCTGTCTCTGCCTGGCAGGTTCCCCTCTCTCCACTGGGATTCTCTGCCTCTAACCCTATTACAGGGGCTGAGTCACTGGCTTACTGGTGCTCTTCCATGCCGTCCCTAGGAGGGGTGCGTCACTTGAGTGTGTTGAGTCACTGACGTGGTCTTCCTGTCTGGGTTGGCGCCCCCCTTGGGTTGTGCCATGGCGGAGATCTTTGTGGGCTATACTCGGCCTTGTCTCAGGATGGTAAGTTGGTGGTTGAAGATATCCCTCTAGTGGTGTGGGGACTGTGCTTTGGCAAAGTGGGTGGGGTTATATCCTGCCTGTTTGGCCCTGTCCGGGGGTATCATCGGATGGGGCCACAGTGTCTTCTGATCCCTCCTGTCTCAGCCTCCAGTATTTATGCTGCAGTAGTTTATGTGTCGGGGGGCTAGGGTCAGTCTGTTACATCTGGAGTATTCTCTTGTCTTATCCGGTGTCCTGTGTGAATGTAAATATGCTCTCTCTAATTCTCTCTTTCTTTCTTTCTTTCTTTCTTTCTTTCTCTCGGAGGACCTGAGCCCTAGGACTACCTGGCATGATGACTCCTTGCTGTCCCCAGTCCACCTGGCCATGCTGCTGCTCCAGTTTCAACTGTTCTGCCTGCGGCTACGGAACCCTGACCTGTTCACCGGACGTGCTTGTTGCACCCTCGACAATTACTATGATTATTATTATTTGACCATGCTGGTCATTTACGAACATTTTAACATCTTGACCATGTTCTGTTATAATATCCACCCGGCACAGCCAGAAGAGGACTGGCCACCCCTCATAGCCTGGTTCCTCTCTAGGTTTCTTCCTAGGTTTTTGGCCTTTCTCAGGAGTTTTTCCTAGGGAGTTGTTCCCAGCCACCGTGCTTCTTTCACATGCATTGCTTGCTGTTTGGGGTTTTAGGCTGGGTTTCTGTACAGCACTTTGAGATTTCAGCTGATGTACGAAGGGCTATATAAATAAATTTGATTTGATTTGATTTGATTTGGACATTAGACCGGTTGAAATCTGTCCTTTGGTCTAATGAGTCCAAATTTGAGATTTTTGGTTCCAAACGCCGTGTCTTTGTGAGACGCAGAGTAGGTGAACAGATGATCTCCACATGTGTAGTTCCCACTGTGAAGCATGGAGGAGGAGGTGTGATGGTGTGGGTGTGCTTTGCTGGTGACACTATTAGTGATTTATTTAGAATTCAAGGCACACTTAACCAGCATGGCTACCACAGCATTCTGCAGCGGTACACCATCCCATCTGGTTTGCGCTTAGTGGATTTGATTTGAAATGTTATTTTCAAATACAATATTTTTCGGGGCTTAGTTGTGGTCAATATGCAGTGTACAAATTATTCTAATTATGTTCCGGAACAAAACCAAAGGCCACCACATTTCTTAATTTAAGATAAGAAATAAGTAGCCGACTATCAAGGCACAAGGCGAGACCCAGATGCAGACACAGGAGGCAGATGGTTGGAGTCTTACAATGTTTATTCTTCCAAAAAGGGGTAGGCAAGAGAATGGTCATGTACAGGCAAAAGGTCAAAACCAGTTTAGAGTCCAATAGGTACCGAAGGGCAGGCAGATTCAAGGTCAGAGCAGGCAGGATGATCAGGCAAGCGGGAAAGTAGTCCAGAGTCAGGCAGTGGTCAAACCGGGAAGACTAGCAAAAGAGAATAGAAAAGGTGTATGGGGAAAAACATGCTGGTTGACTTGACTAAACATACAGGACGAACTGGCACAGAGAGACTGGAAACACAGGGATAAATACACTGGGGAAAATAAGCGACACCTGGAGGGGGTGGGGACAATCACAGGGACAGGTGAAACAGATCAGGGTGTGACAGCGGACTATTACTATGATCATCATGAAACATTGAATTGAATGATGCAGCTGAGACGGCCAGTTAGCCTCTCTAGCGTATGTGGGACGAAATCGTCCCACCTAGTCAACAGCCAGTGGAATCGAGTGGCGCGATATTCAAAAACCTTAAAAATGCTATTACTTCAATTTCTCAAACATGTGACTATTTTACACCATTTTAAAGACAAGACTCTCGTTAATCTAACCACATTGTCCGATTTCAAAAAGGCTTTACAACGAAAGCAAAACATTAGATTATGTCAGGAGAGTACCCAGCCAAAAATAATCACACAGCCATTTTTCAAGCTAGCATATAATGTCACAAAAACCAAAACCCCAGCTAAATGCAGCACTAACCTTTGATGATCTTCATCAGATGACACTCCTAGGACATTATGTTATACAATACATGCATGTTTTGTTCAATCAAGTTCATATTTATATCAAAAAACAGCTTTTTACATTAGCATGTGACGTTCAGAACTAGCAAACATACCGAAAACTTCCGGTGAATTTACTAAATTACTCACGATAAACGTTCACAAAAAACATAATTATTTTAAGAATTATATATACAGAACTCCTTTATGCAATCGCGGTGTCAGATTTTAAAATAGCTTTTCGGCAAAAGCACATTTTGCAATATTCTGAGTAGATAGCTCGCCATCACAGGCTAGCCAATTTGACAGCCACCAAGTTTGGTGTTCACTAAACTCTGAATTACTATAAGAAAAATTGGATTACCTTTGCTGTTCTTTGTCAGAATGCACTCCCAGGACTTCTACTTTATCCACAAATGTTGTTTTGGTTCAAAATAATCCATAGTTATGTTCAAATATCCTCTGTTTTGTTCTTGCGTTCAAGACACTATCCGAACGGTGACGCGCGGACGCATGTCGTGACAACAAAATTCATAATATTCCATTACCGTACTTCGAAGCATGTCAAACGCTGTTTAAAATCAATTTTTATGCGATTTTTCTCGTAAAATAGCGATAATATTCCGACCGGGAGACGTCGTTTTTGTTCAAAGACTGAGAGAAGAAAATGGACTCTTCACATGCACGCGCGCCCCCGTTTCATTGTTCTCAGATCGACCACTATCCAAATGCGCTACTGTTTTTCAGCCAGGGACTGCAGAGTCATCATTCAACGTTCTGGCGCCTTCTGAGAGCCTATGGGAGCCTTATAAAATGTCACGTTACAGCAGAGATCCTCTGTTTTCGATAAAGAGGGTATAGAAGGCCAAGAAATGGTCAGAGAGGGCACTTCCTGTGCAGAATCTTCTCAGGTTTTGGCCTGCCATATGAGTTCTGTTATACTCACAGACACCATTCAAACAGTTTTAGAAACTTTAGGGTGTTTTCTATCCAAATCAAACAATTATATGCATATTCTAGTTTCTGGGCAGTAGTAATAACCAGATTAAATCGGGTACGTTTTTTATCCGGATGTGAAAATACTGCCCCCTACCCTAGAGAGGTTAGCCTGTATAGTATACTACTATTGTTCATCCTCTCCTTCCGTCTCATAATCATTCCAGGTGAGTGTCATGCTGTTCTGTTATCTGTTCTAGTCTAGCAGGTATTCTGCCTCGCCTACACTCTATCTCCCCAGGCCAGTGGCGGAGAAAATCGCTTTGTGGGGTCAGTTAAAATCATAAACACAGCATCCTATAAAATAAATTGGCTTTATGTTTTATCTCCTGCCTTTCTCTTTTATGTCTGGTAACGTGCTGAGAGTTCCTTTCATTTTAATCTGATGATGGTAAAAAGTCTAATTTTCCAGCCACACACGGTATTATAAGTTAGAGGCTTTAATTACACTCGCACACAATTCAGGTAGAAAATAACATGTATTTCTTTAACCTGTCTCCTCTCCTTCATCTACACTGATTGAAGTGGATTTCAAAAGTGACATCAATAAGGGATCATAGCTTTCACCTGGATTCACCTGGTCAGTCTACAGCAGTGGTTCCCAAACTTTTTATAGTCCCGTGCCCCTTCAAACATTCAACCTCCCGCTGCGTACCCCCTCTAGCACCAGGGTCAGCTCACTCTCAAATTTAGTTTTTTGCCATCATTGTAAGCCTGCCACACACACACATTATACGATACATTTATTAAACATAATAATGAGTGTGAGTGTCTTAGCAGCATTATTTGCCAAGGCAGGATACTCTGAGCGCAGCCCAATCCAGAAATCTTGCAGTGGCTTCTGATTAAATTAAATTTTCACATAACCGCTTGTTATAATTTCGATGAGGCTCTCTTGTTCAGATATCGGTAAGTGGACTGGAGGCAGGGCATGAAAGGGATAACTAATCCAGTTGTTTGTGTCATCCATTTCGGGAAAGTACCAGCTTAATTGCACACCCAACTCACTCAGGTACTTTGCTATATCACATCACAAGCTTGAGTTCATTTACGCATAAAATAATCATACAATGATGGAAAGACCTGTGTGTTGTCCTTGTTAATGCAGACAGAGAAGAGCTCCAACTTCTTAATCATAGCCTCAATTTTGTCACGCACATTGAATATAGTTGCAGAGTCCCTGTAATCCTAGATTCAGATCATTCAGGCGAGAAAAACATCACCCAGATAGGCCAGTCGTGTGAGAAACTCGTCATCATGCAAGCGGTCAGACAAGTGAAAATTATGGCCAGTAAATAAACTTTAAGCTTGTCTCTCAATTTTTTTTAAACGTGTCAGTACTTTGTCCCTTGATAACCAGCGCACTTCTGTATGTTGTAAAAGTGTTACATTGTTGCTGCCCATATCATTGCGTAGTGCGGAAAATACACGAGAGTTCAGGAGCCTTGCTTTAACAAAGTTAACCATTTTCACTGTAGTGTCCAAAACATCTTTCAATCTGTCAGGCACAGTGGATGCTGCAGTGTACCCAAGTGGCGTCGGGAGCAACTGCTTGCACACTCGTTACCACTCCACTATATCTCCCTGTCATGGCTTTTGTGCCATCAGTACAGATACCAACACATCTTGACCATCAAAGTCCATTTGATGTCACAAAGCTGTGTGATAGAAAAATTATGTATTCACCTTATTTGTTGGAAACGTAACAAATATTTACTTAACAAACAGTAAGATATTTCTGGCCTGCTAATGCTGTGTTTTATGGTCTCCACTCTAGCACCCTGCAGCTAGTCTAGGTGTTGAGGACATGGGTTTTTACTAGAGATAGCTTGAAGCTGACAATTGATTTGTGTTGGTGATTAAAAGATGGCATTTCATAGACAACATGTGGTGTGTGTGACCCGAGATAGAGAGAGCCTGGAAGAGCTTAGAACAATGCCTCATTGTTTCATCTTCCTGGCATCTGGGAAACTAATCCGGGTTGGGGGTAAAACACCATCCTGTGTAGATAACCAAGGTGGCTTATGGGAGATGGAACCATTGTGACTAAGCATTTTTAGGTTCTATATAATATCCGTTTTTTCATTTTCAGTTAGGCTCTCAGCCTAACAGTCAGAACAAGACTGTTGGGCTGACAGTTTCATTATTGCAATAATTAATCGATATTAAGTAAAGATGATTGTTTGAAGAAATGACCAAATCTCTTTCAGTACTGAATTTCCATGACAGCTGTCCATTACTTTAAAAATATCCTCTCCTGTTGTCCTGGTTTCCAGTGGTTTGCAGAAGAGGATATCTTCCTTAATTGACCCCTCATAAAGGTAACGGACATATACTGTACCAGGAGCTGTGCCAGGCCCGCCACGTCTGTTGACTCATCCAGCTGTAACGCATAGAATTCACTGACTTGTATGCAAAGCAGTAATTGTTTCAAAACATCTCCTGCCATGTCACTGATGTGTCGTGAAACAGTGTTGTTTGATGAAGACGTTGTCTGTATAGTTTTTTTGCCTTTTCCCCCAGCATTGTTCTAGCCATATCCGCAGCAGCAGGAAGAATGAAGTCCTCCACAGGCAAGCCCCACAGTATGGGGCTTGCCTGTCCTATCCACTGTCCTAGAGCAGGTATTCTTAATGTTTTGTATAATAAAACGGTAGCTCACCATATAAGATGCTTCTAGCCCTTTCTGTTCATGGTATCTAATTCTCGCTCAAAAAACTCCTGTGGTTTATTTTTCAAATTGGCATGTTTTGTTTCTAAATGTCTGCACAAGTGTGAAGGTTTCATTGAGTTATGAGATAGTACTTTTGCACATATAGCACACTGGCTGAGGAAAGGTGTAGTGCCTTTCCCAATATAAGTGAACCCCAAATCAATGTAGTTCTCATCGTATTTGTGCCTCTTCGATGGTCCATCATCCCTGTCTGTTGTTTGGTGCTTTCCCAGGTAAGGGGGCAGTAGCTCTTCGGCTGCATCAGATTCACAACTGTCAGTGTCCATGTTAGCTGGGCTAACAACAAATGTAGAATTACTGATGCTAGCATTGGATTTGCTAGTGGAAGCAGAACAACTTGTGTCGTCGACAGGTGCAGGTGTAGTACTGCTTGTAGTAGCAGTACTACACTGAAACAAGGTTACTCAGTGAAACAAGGTTACTCAGGTGAGAGAAAAACCTCACTCAAATGTATAGCCCCGTTGGAAAATATAAATGGGCTGTTTGAAAATGTGAAGAATTTTTATTTATTTATATATATTTTTTTATGTGAATCACATTTTTATTTGGCACACCCCCGACAGAATTACGCGTAGCCCAGTTTGGGAATACAGTATGTCATGGAAAGAGGAGGTATTCTTAATGTTTTGTATAATAAAACATTATATTTTGTCATATTATATTTCTAATCCATATTTCTCACCAATTTTGATCGTATATACAGTACCTACTGCACATTCACAATTCACTGACGCACACCATCTTGAAACATTCAGGTCCCTAACTACACAGCTTTGGGATGGGAACACAGTGTATAATTCTTATGAAGCCTCATCCACTTGACCTGCTTCCTGATTGAACGCGGTGTTTTTCTACTTCCGGCCCACTGACTAACAAGCAAAACCATTGTGAAATATGAATTCAATTTGTCAATCAAAACTATTCAATAAAGTGCACATCATTTGAAATATACAGTATGTTAATTATCTGTTGAGGAAAATTATGAAAAATTAAAACATGTTTTCACATGGTATAAGCAGTCGGAAGCCGACGTTAGCATTCAAATAGAGGTAGCATGGCGGTTAGCTAGTTAGCTTATTTTACTGTATCTAATGGTAATTATCCATACAGGCTGTATACCTTTTAAATCAATGTTTGAAAGGGAAATGTTGTTAGACGATATTAAGGAGCAAAGACAGAAATGGTGGCGAAATGTTTTATCTACCCTTGTAGCTTTTCATTTCAAAACACTTATCTCTCTCAGAACAGTCAGGCTTCAAGGCAGCTCACTAAACTCAGTCTGCTCTCCTCTGTGTCACATAGGTTCTCCTTTCTGCCAAAGCAGACTCACTCTCTCCTCTGTTCTCATCCTCCTAGATCTATCTGCTGCCTTCTACACCGTGAACCATCAGATCCTCCTCTCTACCCTCTCCAGGTTGGGCGTCTCAGTCTCCGCAGACTCCTGGATTGCATCCTACCTGGCAGATCACTCCTACCAGCTGGCGTGGAGAGGATCTGTGTCTGCAGCACATCCTCTCACTACTAGTGTCCCCCGGGATCAGTGCTAGGCCATCTCCTCTTCTCTCTATACACCAAGTAACTCGGCTCTGTCATATCCTCACATTCCTATTCTGATGACACTCAACTCCTCTTCCCCTTATCCTATTCTGACACCCAAATGGCGACACGCATCTCTGCGTGCCTGGGAGACATCTCAGCTTGTATGTTGGCCCACCACCTCAAGCTCAAGCTCAACAAAACAGAGCTGCTCTTCCTCCTGTGGAAGGTGGTTGACAACTTCACAGTGTCATGGTTGACAACTTCACAGTGTCCCCCTCCTAGAGTGTGAAAGAACCTTGGTGTGACCCTGGACAACACCCTGTCATTCTCTGCAAACATCAAAGCAGTGACTCGGTCCTGCAGGTTTATGCTCTACAACAGCCGTAGAGTATGACCTTTCCTCACACAGGAAGTGGTGCAGGTCCAAATCCAGGCACTTGTCATCTGCAACTTTCTGTTGGCCGGGCTCCCTGCTTGTGCCATTAAACCCCTGCAACTTATCCAGAATGCCGCAGCCCGCCTGATGTTCAATATTCCTAAGTTTCTTCCATGTCAGCCCGCTCCTCAGCACAATCCACTGGCTTCCAGTCGAAGCTCGCATCATCTTTAAGACACTGGTGCTTGCTTCCTCCTTACCTTCAAGCTATGCTGAAACCCTACATCCTACCTTCTCATCGACGAGGGCTGTAGTGGAGCAGGTTGAGAGCTTGAAGTTCCTTGGTGTCCACATCACCAAGAAACTATCATGGTCCAAGCACATCAGGACAGTCGTAATGAGGGCAGGACAAAACCTATTCCCCCTCAGGTGACTGAAAAGATTTGGCATGGGTCCTCAGATCCTCAAAAGGTTCTACAGCTGCACCATCGAGAGCATCCTGACTGGTTGCATCACTGCCTGGTATGGCAACTGCTCGACCTCCGACCGCAAGGCACTACAGAGGGTAGTGCTTATGGCCCAGTAAATCACTGGGGCCAAGCTTCCTGCCATCCAGGACCTCTATACCAGGCGGTGTCAGAAGAAGGCCCTAAACATTGTCAAAAACTCTAGCCACCCTACTCATAGACTGTTCTCTCTGCTACCGCATGGCAAGCGGTACCAGAGCGCCATGTTTAGGTCCAAGAGGCTTTTCAACAGCTTCTACCTGCAAGCCATAAGTCTCCTGAACATCTAGTCAAATTGCTACCCAGACTATTTGCAGTGCCCGTGACTAATAAAATGTGATTTGATTTGATTTGACCTCTGGTCTCTTGGCCCTCCCAGCCCTACGAGAGGGCAGCTCCCGCTCAGCCCAGTCAAAGCTCTTCTCTGTCCTGGCACCACAATAATGGAACATGCTTCCCCCTAAAATCAGGACAGCGGACTCCCTGCCCATCTTCCAAAAACATCTGAAACACCCTCCCCCCGAAAAATGTAATAAAATAAGCACTTGTAAAATAAGCACTTGTCCGGCTAGCACTGACTTAGCTGATAAATACTTTGTTGACGAAAATGTACTTGATATGATTGTGATGTATTGTAGTCTCACCTAGCTATCTGAATGCAATAATTGTAAGTGACTCTGGATAAAAACGTCTGCTAAATGACAAAAATGTAAATGAGGATAACATTAGGATATTTGCAATCTGTTGTGCCACAAAACTAACTAGCAAACACGTCATGTTAACTATATGGGAAATGCTAATTATGCTACCACCGGATTATGCTATGTGAAAACAAATGTTTAACATTTTTCATAATTTTCCTCACCCGAAAATGAACATATCTTTTCATTTCTGTTCACGTTATTTAAAAGTTTTGACAAATGTACTTTCTTTTTAACGACATTACAAGCTGTGTGTCAGTGCCCTGGAAGAAACTGGATGAGCCCTTGTTGCCAGGCTGCATAAGGTGCATAGTACAGCCAGGTGCTCTCCTGGTATCTGTCTCAGCCACTTACACAGCTGGTCACTCCTGACCTTCCCGGTGTCAGAGCACATTGGTTCTGATCCATGACTTTAGCTGCTGCTAGACTCTTTCTTCATGGCTGACACCCTGTCTGTCTGTCTGTCTGTCTGTCTTTCTGTCTGTCAGACTCTCCCATACCTGAGCCTGCTCCTCGGGGTTCCCACAATGCATTATCAGTTATCTGTGTGTTCAGTCTATCACTCAGTCACCTGTGTGTTGGTGGAGGAGGGGCCAGCTAATACCGTACACATACAGCATTCTCCTATGTGGCTCTGGCCAGAACCCTGTCCTCTCTATTTAGTTTTTAGGACAGGAAATACAGAGACTCTAAGGACATTGAGTTATACATGTGCTGACACTGACTAGTGGAATCGCTTCTTACAGTATATTGGCCTGTAAAGTGTATATTGCGGCAGCAACCCAAGCTCAAGGTGCCACAATAGAAAATGAGTTTCTCGCCTCGTATTGACCAGCCATATTGAAGAGATAACACAGCCAGCTCAGACACACAGAGCTACAGCTCTGAAGACCCGGTCACACAAAATCCATGGAGCTGAACAAAATCACCTAGACAATAAACAAACCAGTTTCCTTTTTCTCCTCAAAATCTTTTCTACACAGATTTCCATCTCATAAGCCTTGACTTCAGATTGACTTTTTAAACTTCCAGGACAGTAGATTTAATGGCTCACATTGGCTGAAAATGATTAAGAAATACAAATCTTTATGTGGTCATGCAGCAACAGCAAAACAGACACACAGACACACAGCTTGTCATCTCAAATGTTTAACAGATGGTTATGTCATTCATATGTGGAGTAATTCCACTGTTGAATCTCAATATTCTAGATCAGGGGTACCCAACTCTTATCATCCGAGGTCTGGAGCCTGCTGGTTTTCTGTTCTACCTGATAATTAATTACACACACCTGGTGTCCCAGGTCTAAATCAGTCCCAGACTAGAGGGGAACAATGAACAAATGCAGTGGAACTGGCTTCGAGGTCCAGAGTTGAGTTTGAGGGTTCTAGATAATATAAACAATATTATTATTGTTTATTAATGAATCAGGTTTTGCCTATCCAGGTGGGTAATTTGTAATCCATTCTTTTATATACGTTGATTTCTGTTTCTTCTCATTGCACAGAATGGAGGTTGGAACAGTATGATGTTTAGCAGGAGTCCAAATCCATTTTCCTCAGATAGCATGAGATGGAACAGGAAGGCTCCTTGGCCAGTGACCGTGGTTGCTATTTTCGTCAAGGTTATTAGGGAGGAGTCTGTCTCTGGAAGACAGGGGAGAGATTGCTCTTGTTTTTGGGGCAAAATGTATTCAGGACAGAGTCATATCTATTTGTGCCCCTGGTCTGCATGCGCCCGGGAGCAGAGTCAGAGTCAGTGTAGATTTAGTGTCCGAGATCTCCTCGGCTGATATCTGAATCCAGATTATTTACTCTTGAAAGGACACCCTGCTCGTTTTAACTTAATCAGGTCAAGCAAACTCTGTTGTGCATGAAGATACATTTCTGATATTTTACATCTCCACTCCAAATTCAAATGCTCGACAAAAAACAACAGCACATTCACACATTACACAAGCACACGCATAGCTTGCATGGCACACAGAATGAAATATGGTGACACATGCATTGCCATCTGGCTAAAATCCCTTATGAAAGTGACAATAAATATACAAAACAATAAATATACAAAACACAGAATGTCCCCAAACATATTCATTGGAGCGTCCACTGCCTCCCTCTTCCCTCGACCCAAGAGACCCATGCCTGGAGGGCGAGTATGATACCCACACCAACAGACAGACAAATAGCAGATGTGAGTGTGGATGATGTGGACTGTTTTAGTCTCATCTGTTTGATACTGAGGATAAGAAGCAGTTCTGGCTTTGGCGAGCGGAGCGACTGAGAGGGGGGCTAAGAGAGAGATTCTTCCCACCAAGGTGATGATGAGTTAAGATGATGATGCAGGTTCTGTGGTGGTAAATATGCATGACGCTGTGCTACAGATTATAACCTCAGTACTTGGCTGCGTCCCAAATAGCACACGATTCCCTATTTAGTGCACTACTTTTGACCAGAGCCCAAAGCATGTAGGGAATAGGGTGCCATTTGAGACGCAGACGCTCTTAGTCATCCCTTATGGTCCTTCAGACAACAACAGCATGTCTATGGCCTTTTCAGATGGCCATGGGTGGGTGGTCTGAGATGGGGAGAATTCTGGCTCATTGACAACATGCTGCAATGATAAAAAATCCACTGACAAACAACAGTCCATTCCAGACCATATATATCCAGAGTTAATGTGATTTTATTTTATTTTATACATTTGAATAATTTTTGTCCATTTTTATCTACTATTGGAAATGCATGTGAGGTCAAGTATGCTTTTGAAACACTTTATTCAAACAGGCTGTCACTGTCTGACACTGATGTGGACTAATATGTTGAAGTGATGCTAAATCACGAGGTTAACACCTGTAGATGAATGACGTGGAAGCAAACACACTTTTCACACTTCTCTTCAGTGAAACTTTCAACCAGAAATCCTTCCAGTATGGCATGTCTTTTGCACACAAAAAATGAGAAGTGTCGCTCTCTTCGCTGCTCTAATGTCTGAGGTTTGAAACCAATGACCACAACGCAGCAGAAAAAAACATGCCACACTCGTCATGGTTTTTGGGGGTACTGTGAGCTGTCCACTCCTCACCCTTCACACACAGAACTAACCTATGTGCTTCAACAGATTTATTGTAATTTTGTTCACAAGCCACTTAACAACCTTCCCCTAACAGCTTGTCCACCCGTAGAAAACAAATCTATCCCCCATGAAATTACAGCTTAGTCACTCCTTGGCACATTATTATTCTGGTGACACATTTTAATATTCATCTCAACTCTTGAGGCTACAGAACATATCAGGATTTTTTTAAAAGCCATTCATAAACTAACACACTTTTTCCCCCATTACTACCACTGATTTTGCTGATAGCTACTTTATTGAAGAAAAATGTACTTCCTATGACTGAGATACAGTATGTGGTTGTCCCACCTAGCTATCTTAAGATGAATTCACTAACTGTAAGTCTGTCTGGATAAGAGCTTCTGCTAAAATGACAATAAGATACCCAGGCAAGCTTGCATGACAACTAGAGAACCAAGTCGCCTGTAGCAAATTCTCCATAGTCTAATCAACACTGCATGCAGTATTTCAATTGTCCCTTTAACTCCTGCTGCACTGATGATAAATTCAGTAAGGGTCTCCTGGTGTAGGTCGGGAATGCAAAACCGTTTGAGTCCATTTTATTCATGGACCAGTGCTATAATATACACTGCGTATACAACAAATTAAGAACACATGCTTTTTCCATGATATAAGCTAACCAGGTGAATCCAGGTGAATGCTATGATCCCTTATTGATGTCACTTATTAAATCCACTTCAATCAGTGTAGATGAAGGGGAGGAGACAGGTTAAAGATCGGCTATGAAAAGCCAACTGACATTTACTCCCGAAGTGCTGACCTGTTGCACCCTCTACAACCACTGTGATTATTATTATTATACCCTGCTGGTCATCTATGAACATTTGAACATCTTGGCCATGTCCAGTTATAATCTCCACCTGGCACAGCCAGAAGAGGACTGGCAACCCCTCATGGTCTGGTTCCTCTCTAGGTTTCTTCCTAGGTTACGGCCTTTCTAGGGAGTTTTTCCTAGCCACCGTGCTTCTACACCTGCATTGCTTGCTGTTTGGGGTTTTAGGCTGGGTTTCCGTACAGCACTTTGTGACATCAGCTGATGTAAGAAGGGCTTTATAAATACAGTCGTGGCCAAAAGTTTTGAGAATGACACAAATATTAATTTTCACAGTCTGCTGCCTCAGTTTGTATGATGGCAATTTGCATATACTCCAGAATGTTATGAAGAGTGATCAGATGAATTGCAATTAATTGCAAAGTCTCTCTTTACCATGCAAATTAACTGAATCCCCCAAAAACATTTCCACTGCATTTCAGCCCTGCCACAAAAGGACCAGCTGACATCATGTCAGTGATTCTTTCGTTAACACAGGTGTGAGTGTTGACGAGGACAAGGCTGGAGATCACTCTGTCATGCCGATTCAGTTCGAATAACAGACTGGAAGCTTCAAAAGGAGGGTGGTGCTTGGAATCATTGTTCTTCCTCTGTCAAACATGGTTACCTGCAAGGAAACATGCCGTCATCATTGCTTTGCACAAAAAGGGCTTCACAGGCAAGGATATTGCTGCCAGTAAGATTGCACCTAAATCAACCATTTATCGGATCATCAAAAACTTTACGAAGAGCGGTTCAATTGTAGTGAAGAAGGCTTCAGGGCGCCCAAGAAAGCCCAGCAAGCGCCAAGACCGTCTCCTAAAGTTGATTCAGCTGCGGGATCGGGGCACCACCAGTACAGAGCTTGCTCAGGAATGGCAGCAGGCAGGTGTGAGTGCATCTGCATGCACAGTGAGGCGAAGACTTTTGGAGGATGGCCTGGTGTCAAGAAGGGCAGCAAAGAAGCCACTTCTCTCCAGGAAAAACATCAGGGACAGACTGATATTCTGCAAAAGGTACAGGGATTGGACAGCTGAGGACTGGGGTAAAGTCATTTTCTCTGATGAATCCCCTTTCCGATTGTTTGGGGCATCCGGAAAAAAGCTTGTCCAGAGAAGACAAGGTGAGCGCTACCATCAGTCCTGTGTCATGCCAACAGTAAAGCATCCTGAGACCATTCATGTGTGGGGTTGCTTCTCAGCCAAGGGAGTGGGCTCACTCACAATTTTGCCTAAGAACACAGCCATGAATGAAGAATGGTACCAACACATCCTCCGAGAGCAACTTCTCCCAACCATCCAGGAACAGTTTGGTGATGAACAATGCCTTTTCCAGCATGATGAAGCACCTTGCCATAAGGTAAAAGGGATAACTAAGTGACTCGGGTCCATGGCCAGGAAACTCCCCAGACCTTAATCCCATTGAGAACTTGTGGTCAATCCTCAAGAGGCAGGTGGACAAACAAAAACCCACAAATTCTGACAAACTCCAAGCATTGATTATGCAAGAATGGGCTGCCATCAGTCAGGATGTGGCCCAGAAGTTAATTGACAGCATGCCAGGGTGTATTGCAGAGGTCTTGAAAAAGAAGGGTCAACACTACAAATATTGACTCTTTGCATCAACTTCATGTAATTGTCAATAAAAGCCTTTGACACTTATGAAATGCTTGTAATTATACTTCAGTATTCCATAATAACATCTGACAAAAATATCGAAAGACACTAAAGCAGCAAACCTTGTGAAAGTTAATATTTGTGTCATTCTCAAAACATTTGCCCACGACTGTACATTTGATTGATTGAAATAAGTATTTTTAAGCCTTGAGACAATTGAGACATGGCAAGACAAAATATTTAAGTGCCTTTGAACGGGGTGTGGTAGTCTGTGCCAGGCGCACCGGTTTGAGTGTGTCAAGAACTCAACAGAAGTCAACAACCTCAACAGTTTCCTGTGTGTATCAAGAATGGTTCACCACCCTAAGGACATCCAGCCAACTTGACACAACTGTGGGAAGTATTGGAGTCGACATGATCCAGCATCCCTGTGGAACGATTCCGACACCTTGTAGAGTCCATGCCCCAACAAATTGATGCTGGTCTGAGGGCGTGTTATGAAGGTGTTTATAATGTTTGGTATGCTCAGTGTATGTTATTTCCTGTGAGATGAGGTCTGATTCTAGGGTTATTCGTAGATCTATGAGTCAGGACTCGACAGATTTATTCTAATTTACCAACAACAATAGAGGCTCAGGTAAAATAGGCCCCTTATAATGAAATAAATATTTGGTTCCACCAGAGACAGACAAACAAGACATTCTTTATGTAATGTGACATTAGCATAAGCTGAGGTAAAATTCAAGGATAAGAATGTCCCACTGTTAGGAAAGGATGATGAAGATAATTGACTTAACTTGAAGAACAACCACAAAGCACAGCAGCAACTCTATCAGGAAGCCACTCCCACGTAATGAAGACACAAAATTCATAATTGAAACAACGGAAACCCATCATCAAGCATGCTGTATGCATAGCTGAACTTAGTCGTATTTGGAATAAAGAATTTCCTATGCGTGTCTGTTATTTTTTAAATGTTTAAATGGCTTCCTGATTAAGTATCAGTACGGGGGGGGAAAAAATGTATGAAATGTATGCATTCACTACTGTAAGTCGCTCTGGATAAGAGCGTCTGCTAAATGACTAAAATGTAAGTATCTGTCATACAGGTAGCAATAGAATCAATTTCCTCTCTCCTCACCCTCTCTGCTCTCACATTGTAATATGCAGAGGGGGAGAGGGTGAGGAGAGAATAAATAGATTTTACTGCTACCTGTTTGGTCTCAGCTATATAATGTACTGGTACGGTGGGTTCCATACGTTTTCACCCCCCTTGGATTTTTGTAACATTTGTTGCGATTGAAATAGATTTAATAGTGATTTTTTTGTAATTGATCTACACAAAATGAAGTCTTTTGACAGAAAAACCACGGGTGTGCGTAGCCAAAGAGCTCCATATTCATGTCATCCAATAAATATAAACGCCTGGAGATTGCTAGATGGGTTTGCCGTCGAAAGAAAGATGCATATGAAGAAAATAACCCCATACTTACTGTAAAAAATGGTGGTGGATTTTTGATGTTATGGGGCTATTTTGCTTCCACTGGTCCTGGGGCCCTTGTTAAGGTCAACGACATCATGAACTTTACCCAGTACATTAACATTTTAAATAAAAACCTGGTTGCGTCTTCCAGGAGGCTGAAACTTGGCAGCAAGAGGATCTTCCAGCAAGACAATAAGCCCAAGCACACATCAAAATCCACAAAGAAATGGTTAATTGACCACAAAATCAACATTTTGCATTGGCCATCTCTTTGCACTGGCCATACCTCACAAGGTGAGGTATTGAAAGCTATTAAAAACAGGGGTGACAATAATTTTGACCTCTCTTCTTTAGAAAACAAGTATTCCTTGTTAAACAAAATGTATTTCTCTGAGCAATGGTATTAGTATAAAATAATATCATATTTTTGAGCATACATGTAGGAACATCATTACAGTCTGATAGGCAGAGCAATGGAAACAATGAGTTATCACACCATTCTGATTCACCGTTCTGGACTTCAAACAGTGTTCCTTTGTTGTCATGTGTGATTCACTCCCACTGGGTACAGATCTCAGTTCAATGTCTAGTTTGGATTTACATTTGGTTGAGTTGTCAACTAATGTGAATTCAACATGAAATAAAATGAAAATTATATGGATTTAGGCAAAAAGTTGGGTGGAATAAATGCAAAATTCCCTTACTTTGATGACTTTTTGCAAATCATCACATTTAATTATTTTGTTGAAATGATGTGGAAACAACATTGATTCAACCAGTTTTTGCCCAGTGGGCTGTATCTGTATTAGAAAGTCTCTTTCATGACTGCTGTGTTTCCTTTATGAACAAAGCCAAACAAAACACAAAAGAATGAAATGCAACAACCCCCACCGTCCGTTTCCATTAGGGGGAAATCAAGAGGGTTCACAAAGACATGGCAACTTGGGAGGAAGGCAGGGGAGGCCTTTGCATTGAGCCTCCTTTTATGAGAGTATAATCATTTCTTCACCTGGAAACCTCACAGGGAGAAGGCTTTTATTCCAAATGTCTCCTTCACAGACACTCACTTCCCCCACACCTATCAATACACCATGGGGCTCAGCCTCGCGCGTCATCAATGCTGCTATCCCATTCTCCACAGCCTTCAGACACACAGGAAAGCACACCTGCACACAGACACACATGCAAATGCTGAACGCACACGCACATACGCACACAGGTAAACATATAGGCACTCAGACACACATGCAAATGCTGAACGCATGCGCACATACACACACAGGTAAACATATGGGCACACACACACACACATAGACAAACACACCTATAATTACTGTCTATGCCGTCTCTGCTAACTTGAGAACATTGCGATGAAATTTCAATCACGCTGTAACGCTGAACTTCCGCGAGACAGATTGAATAGAGCCTTAATACAAGCTAGGATAGATTTTTGCTCTGACTGACATTGCTCCTGAGATTGATTTTGAGATCGAAACAGGTTGTTTTTTCTTCTCTCAGATGGCCTTTTTGGAAACCACTGTACAGCCTCTCAAGAGAGACACAAAAGAAAATAAGTAAAACATTCAAACAATACAGTTACAGCAATGGCAATTGCTTGCTACGGTAATACAACCCAGTCATTACAAATACTTATGGAATTCACATTTAAACAGGTCATTCACATCTACCCGGTGGCCTAGTCTTGCTGCTGATTTACCTATGAGCTGTACATATTTCCTCCACAGAAAACAATGAAGGGCAAGCACAAACCAAATCACAGTAATGAGAGAGAGAGAGAGAGAGAGAGAGAGAGAGAGAGAGAGAGAGCGGAGGGAAGAGTGATAAGAGGGAGAGAGAGAGAGAGAGAGAAGGGAAGAGTGATAAGAGGGAGAGATATTGAGAGAGAAAGAAAGAGAGGAAGAGATGAGAGAGAAAGAGAGTGAGGTATAGATAGATCTAAATGGGCTGGGTGATGAGGGCGAGGCAGTGGGCCGCCGGCTGTTTGTTCCACATCAGAATGTCAAGCAGTGCAGCAGCAGCCGGCACTGAGTCACAGAGGGGAAAATAATTTAATGCTCGGGAAGAGACGACGCACAAGGCTCTGTGGACCAAACACCAGTCGCAACACAGAAACAAGCAAGACCGGATAAGGTCAGATAATACAGTAGTACCATCACTATACCCAGTCACAGGGAATAGGCCTGTGTCTTCTCACAGGCAAAGATGCAACTGTAGAGGAGATCATGTTTCGTTTACCAAAAATAGGGAATTTCACATGTTGCACTTATATATTTTTTGTTTGTGTTGTGCTCTATCTATGCAACTACAGCCTCCCTGCGTTGTATGTTTCTGTGGAACACAGACTGATGTGGTGGCACCTCCGCAGGCTTTCTCCACAGCAGCTCCACAGGTCATGTCTGGCCCTGCAGGACAGTCTGGTCAGGAAGACGCAGATACAGATGTGAGCTGCCTTTAAAGGCATGGTTGGTGTCTAATCAATCAGCCATCACCTCACACATAAAACTGCCACTATAGGCTACTGTGACTTAGAAAGACAGCTGCACTGGGTGCCATGGATTGCATGCCGCAAGTAATTTTGTTTGTTGTCATAAAAGTTTGTCTCTGCCCTCTTTGACAAAGGGCACATCTGAAATGGCACGCTAGTGCACAATTGGTCATATAGGGAACATGATACAATTTCAGACACCTGACATATGACAGACAATGTTAGGATTCATGGTGGATAACTCTCCCCAGTTACAGTCTCCACTGGCTGGCTCGCCAATTGTGCAAAATCTGATATGCTCAACTCTTACAAAATTATGTAAATACATCTTTGAGTGTTGTAGTCTGACCTGGAAGAAAAAGATGATCAGCATTTGCAAATAAAGTATTACTTAGATTTATTGTATGCAGTCACAATGGACATGGTTCGGCCATCATGCCTTCGTCAGACTTAGCATATTTGACTTGAATTGTGCCCTGAGACCCTTCTCACTGATCCATAGGAAAAAGCTCAAACCCAGGTCTCACAAAATGAAGTTCCTGTAAAGCAGGTTCTAGCTTATTTATTGACCATCCTTCCTCAAAAAGATATTGCTGCTATATTTAATTAAGACTCATACATCTCCATCAAGGGCAAAGGGATAAAACATGTATTATTTCCAATTCACAATTTCATGAGTGTTGAAGTACTGACTGGAAGTTGATTGTCATCACCTTTTCTCTTTTTGATGCCTTCACATGGAAATCCAAATGTGATTTATTGGCCTGAATCTTCTTGACGTAGGCTCCAGCATCCAATTGGCCTGAATCGTCTTGACGTAAGCTCCAGAATTCAATTGGCCTGAATATTCTTGACGTAAGCTCAAGAATTCAATTGGCCTGAATATTCTTGACGTCTGCTCCAGAATCCAATTGGCCTGAATATTCTTGACGTAAGCTCAAGAATTCAATTGGCCTGAATATTCTTGACGTCTGCTCCAGAATCCAATTGGCCTGAATCGTCTTGACGTCTGCTCCAGAATCCAATTGGCCTGAATCTTCTTGACGCAGGCACCAGAATCCAATTGGCCTGAATCTTCATGACACAGGCTCCATCATCCAATTGGCCTGAATCTTCTTGACACAGGCTCCATCATCCAATTGGCCTGAATCTTCTTGACGCAGGCTCCATCATCCAATTGGCCTGAATCTTCTTGACGCAGG
Organism: Salmo trutta; assembly: GCF_901001165.1. Taxonomy (NCBI): domain Eukaryota; kingdom Metazoa; phylum Chordata; class Actinopteri; order Salmoniformes; family Salmonidae; genus Salmo; species Salmo trutta. The sequence goes on from NC_042965.1 coordinate 26,306,695, forward strand.
CTCTATCATCCAATTGGCCTGAATCTTCTTGATGTAGCATCCAAAATCCAATTGGCCTGAATCTTCATGACACAGGCTCCATCATCCAATTGGCCTGAATCTTCATGACACAGGCTCCATCATCCAATTGGCCTGAATCTTCTTGACGCAGGCTCCATCATCCAATTGGCCTGAATCTTCTTGACGCAGGCTCCAGAATCCAATTGGCCTGAATCTTCTTGACGCAGGCTCCAGAATCCAATTGGCCTGAATCTTCATGACACAGGCTCCAGCATCCAATTGGCCTGAATCTTCTTGACACAGGCTCCATCATCCAATTAGCCTGACTCTTCTTGACACAGGCTCCAGCATTCAATAGCTTTTTCGTTAAGCTTTTTTTGTCACACAAATTGCCACTACACCAAGAACATGATTACTTGGTGCCTGGAGGAACTTTTTCTTGTTTTACAGTAAGGGCTTAAACTCTATTAAAGGTTGGAGTTGGAGATAACACCTATGGCCAAGTGTTGTTACTGTACATATCTTTGAAATTGTCCATTGCTTACAATCTCAGACAATACTTAGAACAGAGGTGCACAACTCAGACCATTATGTCAACAGTTTTTTGTTCATCCATTTGATTGAGGCTACTCCCGCTGAGACTGAGGCTGTACTAATACGGACACCGTGCAGGTCTGTGGACTCTGGGCAATCAAGTTCCAGGGAGAAAGAAAAATCAGCAGGACTGCATTCATCAATGACTTGAGTTGTGTACGTTTGGCTTAGACACATACAGACTTCACAAAACCACATGCATTTCAAGGAAATTAGTGTCTATCCTGGGAAATAAGCTGTTTACCCCCAAATCTCACTATACTAAATAGTAAAATAATTAGCATCATGCCTATAAAATATGAACATGTGCTAATGATGGTGCCGCACATACATATTCAACATCCATTTGTAGGGGATGTCATAAACAACTGAGCTGGGTCTAAAGCACCTTCAACTGAATCCCTTTCAAGTGCTTAACTACTGAATATTTATTAGTGAATACATCCACCATACGTCAAGTGGTTCTAAGAATGCTCTACTTAACAATCACTTCAGACTTCATATGGTGAAAAAATTTCACAATAATGCATCCTTAAAATGTAAATAATTTGTCAATTAGATTAAAATGTTTGTTCGTGTAGAACGGTTTGTACATGCACAACTGCTCGTTTGACAGCTAATTACAACGTCTGGATTTAATTGATTGCGACTTTAATTGATCATTAACCAATACTGTAGACAAAACCACGTCAAGTCAATCTCAGCCCAAAACATCTGTCATTCGTTCCCTCCCAACCACTCAGACATGTCGATGGCAACGGTTGGCAAACAAAAGATGTCCAGGCAGTTGTTCCAGAGGATGTAACATTACAGAACGTTCAAATAGAAATGTATTGATTGATTTTCCGTCAGCTAGAACAGGGAATCATGTCAGCTCTATCCATTCTATTTCTATTTGCAACGTTCATAACGTTTCACATCACTAAATACAGCCCTGGTGACGGAGTTACACACGTCTCTGGGCGGTCGCCTCCCTCGCACGCCTTCTGCCTCCTCTCCTGCTGTGCTGTGCTGTGCAGGGTGAATCATTTGCTCATATGTCTTCAGTGTGCCTGACGGTGGTGGAGAGAGGAGGCCTGCGAACCCCAGTGCACAATTAATTTGTGATCATTATCCCATCTCCGCTTCCCTGAGTGGGCGCATGGCTTTTGTCCTGCCTGATTAACATAGCTAACACAGCCGCCAACGTGACACCCGCTGCCTCTCAATTGAGCACATGATTTAGGAACATGACAGTGCATCATAACAGGCTGGCTATGGCTTTGCAGCAAGCTTGATAAACAGATAGGATTCATTAGGGCCATTGTAAACATGGAACAGAGAGGAAGGAAGGAAGCACAGGAGGATGGTGGATAGCAACCATGAGAAAGAAACAGATGAGATCACACTCTTTTTGTTCTTATTCTTTACAAAATCAGACCGACAGACCTGAAAGTTTGACTTCAACATTGGGGGTGTCATATCATTGGGGAGGACAAGTTTGCTTCTTTCTAAGGGCATCATTTACTTGCCTGACGACTCAAACTGAATTATTCCACTGCTCTATTGTTCGCTACATAACCAGAGTATCAACGCCAACGATACATTTCCAAAATTCCTCTTTACCCACGTGTGTTCTGGCTCTTGCCCAATATATCGGTTTCTGGGGCCAATCAGAACATTTAAAATGTGTTTGCGTTCTAGAAATCGTTGGGGAGGTACTCAGATCCAGACTGCGGAGAAGAATCTAACGGCCGTGGCATAGCATTTGGCTGGTGCAAGGAGTTTGGGTAGCCAGCCATATAATTTACACCCCTCGACACACAGAAAAATGGTAAGCTGGGCCTCTAACTTTGGAGGAGCTTTTCAGGTCTACAAAGGAGCAGTGTAATTCTCACCTTTGAGACTCTACATCAAGTCTGGAGATTACCTTTTTTCAACACCTCCTCTGATACATGCCCTGTCGCCCACCACGCACCCTATTTTACCTTTCATCTGCAGTGAACCAGACCGAAGGCCTCAATTACCAGCCCTAATATCCTGGCCTCTGTTTAACATATAGCTTCCATTTGGTGAAGAGACGAAAAATGAGAAGAAAAGCTCGATGAAGAATGGAAAAAAGTTATTTAAGGACAATACTTTTTATTGTTGAGCTGAGGGATAAGCCACTTTAGGCTCTGGACAGGTCTGAAACTCATAAAAGCTTTCTCTGTGTGTGTGATGCCTTGGAAATTGCTCTCGAATAGCAAATTTATTTTCTCAGACTAACATTCTGAGAACTGTCAGAAGATATTGCTCTTTTGCAACACTTATGTCCAGTGGTAAAGTTGAAAGACATTTACATTTTAGTCATTTCGCATACGCTCTTATCCAGAGTGAATTAGTGTGAGTGCATCTATTTTCATGACCTACTGTGGTAAACTTTAACTCCATTCATGTTCAGATCCACTGTCCGTTCCTAGAACATATGAATTCCATTATAACCACAAAGGGCATGAAACCTCCTCCAGTACTGAAGAAGCCCACGCAGCCAAAGTTGATTTGTGTTGATGTTTTTATTGTCTATTCATCACTTTAGATGCTGCTTTACAGATAGTGTTTGTCTTCTATTGGGCTCCTCTGACGCAAATACAAATGAATTGTGACCCTTTTCATATGCTGCTATTAATCAAGTAGGTGTGTGTGGCTCCCTTTCTCCCTGTTGCTGGATTTTTTTAACCTTTATTTAACTAGGCAAGTCAGCTAAGAACAAATTCTTATTTTACAATGACGGCTTACCCCAGCCTCCCTAACGACGCTGGGCCAATTGTGTGCCGCCCTATAGGACTCCCGATCACGGCAGGTTGTGATACAGCCCGGGATTGAACCAGGGTCTGTAGTGATGCCTCTAGCGCTGAGATGCAGTGCCTTAGACCGCTGCGCCACTCGGGAGCACTCCATGATACTTTCCTTCTAATAAAACACATACATGATGATGAAAGTGGTCCCTACTGGAGGACTCCCACTGACCTGTCATGACTCAGCAGGGTAGTGAGTAAACAAAACATGTGCGCCATTAAAAATTCCAAAGTCGATAAACCAACAGGATATCCTACTGAGAATTGTGGCGAGAACCACAGCTGACGCTGATTACTCAAGGCTCAGGTCGATCAAGTCGGCGGCATGCCGTGAGAGAACAGAGTGCCCCAGTATGGGAGTGGATGCGGAGTATATCTGGTGGTAAAGTATGGATTGTTTCCACTGTCTCCTCTCAGAGCTAAAATGGAAAAAGGTTAAAAGGTCCAATACAGCTGTTTTTATCTCAATATCAAATAATTTCTGGGTAACAATTAAGTACCATACTGTGATTGTTTTCAATGAAAATGGTCAAAAATAAACAAAAATGCTTCTTAGCAAAGAGCAATTTCTCAAGCACAAATTTCACTAGGACAGTCTGGGGATGGTCTGATTTGGGATGTGAAAACTGAAAAGTAACTGTTATTAGCAGAGAGGTTTGGAACTCTCTTATTGGTCTGTTAACTAATTTACCACCTAGTGATGTCACCAGGCAGGCAAACATTCCATCCCAATAAAACACGCTGAAATTTCAAACAGTCTTTTCAAACAGCTCTGACATTATCCTAACTTTTAAATTTCATAGTATTATTCCAACCTCATAATATGGAAATATAAAACACTGGAAAATCTTGTTTTTGACTGCACTGGACCTTTAAGGTCGACAAAACAATGTTCTGATACTGCTTTCTCAGCATGAGGAGCACAGGCTGGTGTGTCTGTATGGATCCTTTTCAAAGTCTCCACTCAGAGCTGATACCGAACAATGTTGAAGTCCGAGACAAGAAGTGGTTGTGTGATAAAAGCCACCGACAGCCTGACTGAGAGACATCCCTCTCAGCAGGTCTCTCTGATCTACAGTCATTCATGTTCAAATGGAACTGAAAGTTTTCCGTTGAGAGACTCATGTTGTTTACCAAGAGATGGATAAAGTTCTATAATTGACAAGAACTGGGAGGGAACATGGAAGCCTTGCTTTGCTTTTTGACCCACATTTTAATGCTTCTTATGAAGATGAATTGGGTTACTTGGGAGTCAAAAACCAGATGGCACACATACGCATCAACAGTATCACAAGATGTGTTAGAAATGTAAAAATCATTCAACTGCCAGCATCAATTTATCCACGCTTTGGCAATAACATCTTTGGTAGCACCCTCTACCCTCAGGGAAACTAAGTCAGCCAAAACATTTCGTTTTTGAAGGGCTGTCCTTTGCTTTTAAAAATACACTCAGATTTATCTGACCAAATCCAGGCAAATCTTTTCCATTCCCAAATGGGCCCACGAGATTAGCAGGCTTTGTAGAGGTCCAGCAGTCCTCTATTGACCTAGCCAAACACTATGGTTATCGTTAGCGCCTACAGAAAATGCATGCAAACATGACTGTCAGAGTGCTATGCAAGCTAGGACATTTTTTGAAAGCCTGGTATGAAGCAGATGAGTTAAATCAGAGATATGCTCTAGAGACAATGATGCACCACAGATTAGGTGAATTAAGGGAAATAATAGTGGGATAGTGGGTGAATAGTGAAGGGATAGTGGGCAACCTTGGACAGCATCCAGCCATCCGTGGCTTATACATAGTGAAGATGATTATCAAAAACCAAAACCAGATTATGCAGAGGGAAAGAAAGTGAAAGCCAGTGGGGAAGGATGTGGGAAATAAATACACAGGGAGTGGGACTTTTTAAGCATTTCTAAACAGCTGGATCTGCCCAGTTCCACACAATTTACATACAATGGGGGGCGGGGGGTATTCAGTGAGCCACATATAACTCGTAGACCCATGTATAATGTGTCTCCTCACAGTTAAGTACAAAAGGTACTGTACTGTGTTTTGTCTGGGGGAATAGTCCGACTCCACACCCAGACCTGCCACTCATACTGCCGACCTGAGAGTAGCGGAGCCACAGCACCCGCCTGTGGTCACTCTTCAGAGGAAACTCTGACTGGCCAATCCTTAGTCAGCAGCAGCCACCCTATTCATATTACCGAGAGTAAGTTAAGTAGAGGGCTAATGAGCAAGACTGAGAAAAGCCCATTCCAGAGTTGCATGTTGTAATATTCTGACAAACAAAAGAAACAATCTGCGTTGTCCAAAATAAAATAATGGAACTGTGTGCCTGACTACAGTCCAATTCTACCAGACTGTAGTTGGACAACAATGGTCCTCCGAGAGTAAGGGACCTGAGAAGGTCTGTTGTTTTCTTTTTCCAGGAAATGGATTTCTCACAAGGTGCACAAACCTGGTGTCCCAGGTCTAAATCAGAAGCTTGTATGAAAGACAGAACAGAAAACAGCAGACAATGGGTCACACTAGAGACCAAGGCCTAACTGTAGAACTCTGTCTAGTTTCCATGGAGACAGACTGGAATGATTGACATTTTGAGACAGACTGCTGTGCTGGTCATTACCCATGTTTGAAGGTTGTTGATAATGGACCTGGCAAAAGCACAGCTGCTTTTTCACATTATATAAAGCATACAATCTAATGTTCTTGAAATAATTGTAAGACTGCAGACCAATGAAGGGCATATTACTGTGACATAAACAAAAGAAGACATGAGGCAGCTACCTTCTTCAGTAAAGATTAATAATGTAGTCAGGAATAGTTTCCTTCCAATATTTGGAGAAGTACAGTAATAAATACAGTGATGAACATTCAATAAAAAGTAGATTCAGAATATCAGATTTACCAACTGATTCAACTCCCAAGGGACTCTTGGTCTTTGCTAACTGTAACACATGTACCTAATGTTTCTCATTCTATTACTTAGACATGCAGACAACTAGACACTTGGGACAGTTTAGTGCTTGCCCAAAAGAACATTGACAGTGCAAATACAGTAATATTCCTTATTCAGTATTTTTTTTAAAGCATGATTAAAAACCCAATATAGATTCACATTTTCTCATAAGATTTGTGCGACAAAGAAATAATAATAACATTGATGACAGAGTTCTTAGAGAGACTCTGTCCGGTCCCTCTCACCCTGTGCCATCTGTTCAACAGCGTTACAGTGGACAGCCCTGCTCCCCAACTTAATGTACAAAGGCCGTTTCTAAGGCTCTAGTATTTTATGATGACTCAGGGCAATAGGAATGTTCTGGGACACTGTGTGGGAGGTTGGAATTAGTTGGTCAATTCAATCTGTAACAGTGGACAAACAGTAGGAATTAACTGGATACTGAAGGGTATTGGTGTGGAATAAGAGAAGGGGTACAGAGAGGTTGTGGTCCAGGGACATCTTTCTCAGACTGCTTTGGACCACTGTGCTAAGACTGGGAGATATGTGTGTGTATGGGGGGGATAAACACTTGGGTAGGCCACTGGTCAGTAACAATGCATTTGTAAAGGGTGCCTGAAAGAAAGGTTTAGTCCAGAGGCACCTCTCGGGGTATGAGTTCCTGGGGCATGGTGGCCTTTTTGGACTCCTTCATCTTGTCCAGGCCGAACAGCAGGTCCAGCTGGGTGATGGGCCGCAGACGCTCCTCCACCCCTTCTCTGGAGATGGATGGGACAAAGGTCAGAGGTCAACCAAAGATGCAGACATACAGTACCAGTCAAATGTTGACACACCTACTCATTCAAGGGTTTCTTTATTTTTACTATTTTCTACACTATAGAAAAGTGACATAAAAAGACATAAATATGAAACACATATGGTCATCATGTATTAATGAGGTAGTCACCTGGAATGAATTTCAACAGGTGTGCCTTGTTAAAAGTTGATTTGTGGAATTTCTTTCCTTCTTAATGCGTTTGAGGCAATCAGTTGGGTTGTGACAAGGTAAGGGTGGTATACAGAAGACAGCCCTATTTGGTAAAAGACCAAGTCCATATTATGGCAAGAGCAGCTCAAATAAGCAAAGAGAAATGACAGTCCATCATTATTTTAAGACATGAAGGGCAGTCAAACTGGAACATTTCAAGAACTTTGAAAGTTTCTTCAAGAGCAGTCGCAAAAACCATCAAGTGCTATGATGAAACTGGTTCTCATGCGGACCGCCACAGGAAAGGAAGCCCCAGAGTTACCTCTAATTAACTTATCCTCTGCAGCAGAGTTACCAGCCTCAGAAATTGCAGCCCGAATAAATGCTTCAGAGTTCAAGTAACAGACACATCTCAGCATCAACTGTTCAGGGACAGCATGAATCAGGCCTTCATGGTCGAATTTCTGAACAAAACCACTACTAAAGGACACCAATAAGAAGAAGAGACTTGCTTGGGCCAAGAAACACGAGCAATGGACATTAGACCGGTGGAAATCTGTCCTTTGGTCTGATGAGTCCCAATTTTTGGTTCCAACCGGCGTGTCTCTGAGACGCAGAGTAGGTGAACGGATGATCTCCGCATGTGTGGTTCCCACCGTGAAGCATGGAGGTGGTGGTGTGCTTTGCTGGTGACACTGTCAGTGATTTATTTAGAATTCAAGGCACACTTAACCAGCATGGCTACCACAGCCTTCTGCAGCGATACGCCATCCCATCTGGTTTGGGCTTAGTTGAACTATCATATGTTTTTCAACAAGACAATGACCCAACACACCTCCAGGCTGTGTAAGGGATATTTGACCAAGAAGGAGAGTGATGGAGTGCTGCATCAGACGACATGGCCTCCACAATCAACTGACCTCAACCCAACTGAGATGGTTTGAGATGAGTTGGACCGCAGAGTGAAGGAAAAGCATTCCATATGTTTTATTTCATAGTTGTGATGTCTTCACTATTATTCTACAATGTAGGAAATAGTCAAAGTAAACAAAAATCATTGAATGAGTAGGTGTCCAAACTTTTGACTGGTACTGTAGGTGTTTTATGAAAAATGTTCAACCATCGCCAGCTTTTAAGAGCTGAAGACTTCTCTTGTTGAAAGCGAAAAACACAAGCACAACACAATGAAGTATACTGTAACTTACAGCTACATTCAGCATAGTAAAAAGGTCAAAGACCAGCAGTTTGATGCTTGAGTTAGAAACAGTAATGGTAGTTACTTGTCTTCCTCGTCATCCTCCTGCATCTGCTGGGCTATCTGTTTCATCTGCTGCTTGCGGACGTAGTCTCTAACACGGTACATGGCAGCATCGCGACACAGCTCCCTGAGGTCACTGCCTGATGAACCCTCCGACTTCTCTGCTATCTCCTTCAGATTAATGGCATTGCTTAGCTGAGGAAGAGACGGACAAAGTGTTGGTTTAGTATACAGTACATTTATTCAGGCATGATACCGTAAATCATTACTATTCCAGATTTCATTGTCATTTGTTGTGATGTTTGTTACCATTTAACCTTGAAATCCAACACAACAGTGGATCGGTATGAAACAACTCAAACTGGTTGGATATCTGAGAGGAAACCAAGGGATGGAGATGGTGTTAGCTTACATTTTCTCCTGCCAGGATCAACTTCAGTATCTCTGTTCTCTGTCTTGCAGTCTACAGAAGTACATAACATAATGAGAGACAGTTTTTAACATGACAGCTTGATTATCAGAGTGCATTCACAACGTTCAAGTGTGTATATCTCACCGGTAGGCCCACGTGAAAGGTGGTGGGCATTCTGCGCAGTATGGCCGGGTCCAGATCCTGTGGTCTATTGGTGGCCCCCATCACCATCACCTGCAAGAACAATACCACAACATTAACTAGCTGTACAACCAGCAAAGCAAGATATTAAACCAATGGCCAATACTCATGGAAGAGTAAATAAGACAAATCTAACTATGGGAGTTGGTGGTGGTACCTGGCTGCTTGCCCCAGTCTCCAGCCCGTCCCACAAGCTCATAAACTGGGCCTTCATCATGGCTGTGGCCTCATGGTCCAGACTGGAGCGATTCCTCAGGAAGGAGTCTGAAAAATAAGACTCCAAAAGTGAACACAGCCTCAAATATGATTATATAATGGTTGAGGTTAAAGAAATCAGTAAAGGATATCAATCAAGAGCATTACACTACTGGTTATTTAATGAACGGCTCTCACTAATGGTTCACAAATGAGTTTTAAAACGAGATACGTAACGACACACTCACCAATTTCATCTATGAAAATGATACATGGCTGGATCTTGACAGCCAATGAGAAGACAGCAGCGGTGAGCTTCTGTGATTCGCCGTACCACTTGTCTGTCAGAGTGGAGGGCTGCAGGTTGATGAACTGGCATCCTGAGGCTTTGGCGGTTGCCTTGGCAATAAGAGTCTTCCCACACCCGGGAGGCCCATACAACAACACCCCTGAGGTGGTGACAGAGAGACAATCAAATAATTCATTCACTTAATGTCCAAAAGTGTTACCCAAAATAATTTACTTTGGAAGAAAAAAATATGCAAAATACAACATGATGTGAAATGTGCCCTGAAGCATTCACCTTTGGGAGGCTGAAAGAGTTTGGATCCAGCCAGCAGGTGTCTCTTCTGGAAGGGAAGGATGACAGTGTCCTGCAGCTCATAAATGACCTCATCAAGCCCTGCAATATCCCTCCAGGACACCTACAGATGAAGAGCAGCAAAATCATTAGGCTTACAACTTTATAAACAATGTGCAAAATGACTCCTTTCCTCTAACTTACTGTACAAAGCACCAATTATGTAACACCACAAACTTGGTAAGTCACAAAAATACAATTTAAAGAAGAACTGTCACACTTTATAGATTTCCCTTACCCTCATGCTGCGTGGATCTACCAGGTGAGAAGCAATGTTCATCTCATATTCAGTGAGTTTGACACCCTCCACTCCAATCTGCTTCATCAGCTGCTCTGCCTGGAGGAGGAGATGGATGTCATTCTACTGCTTAACACAATTGATGGTTAATCTAACAATAATACATAAATATATATTATAAGATGAATCAGATCTAAACATAAACAATATGTGCGCATACCCTTTTCTTGGCCTGGATCTTCTGTTTATGTGTAGGGTCCATTGCCTCCACCACCCATTTGATGCCGTAGTAGGTGGCAGCTCCAAAGATGGTCAGTCTCACTATCATTCCCACTACTTCATTTCGGGAAAGAGGGCGCATCAACACCTGCTGGGGAATGTCTTTCAGCAACATCTCAGCAACCAGTTGTCAGCCCATTGGCAGAGAATGACAATATGCGGTGCACAGGGAACTGCCTGAAAGAGAAACTGGAAGCACAAAAGACAAGCTGTTTCAAAGTTTCAAGCTGTACTGTAGCAACTGAAGCAGAAGTAACTGTTCAGCTCAAGCTTAGCTCACGTTCACCAAAGTCAAAGACGCAAGCCTACACTCCTTAACAGTACATCTTGGGCTAAGGTCAAGCTTAATCTTGTAACATACATGACTCATGATTAAGGTCATGCTGTTCTACAGTGATTCTCTATGAGATGAAACCACTGTCACGGAACGTCACTCCAGTAAATACAATTACTGCACACTAGCTAACGTCAGCTGCTAGTCCTAACAAAATAGCTCGCTAACGTTAGCCAACATCTCACTTCTGTCACCTGCACATCTGACTGCAAAAATGTGTTACAAATTCGAATTGTTTACTCTCGTAATTACGATCGGACACATAGCAAACACTCACGATGAAGCTTGCTAGCTAGCTACTGCCTTTGGCTTAATTTGGATTGCTATGGATGCTAGTTAGCTACCGTTATCACGAATGCTATCTAAATACCCGGCTAGCGGCATGCATAGCTAGCTAGTAACGTTAGTCAAGCGTCAAAAGAAACAAATGAATAACTGGTATGTTCAAACTACATATATGCAGTCTCTAGAAAACCGTATGTGATGTCATAAAATAACGAAACAACCCTAGAAATACACTCACGAAATCAAGGCAACCCCACAGCGAACTAGCTAGCATTATGTGAAGTGTTACTGGCACTGTACACCGATCTGAGGCAAAGGTTCAATCCTCGATAGTTCCGGTCTAGATCCGTCTTCGCAACCAGACAACTACCGTTCTTATTCTTCTTCTGTAGGTTTTAGGGCAGACTACAACCCAAAAAGGTGTTTTTGCCGCCACCAACTGGATGGGTTGAAACCCAAACAAGGTTCAAAGAAAATCCATAGTAATAAGAAACGAACTTCATCCATCCAAATAAAAATATTTAATTGATAAATCAAAACTCCCACTTCTTCCTTCTTTCAAATCTCCTTATCTCCCTTTTCAGGCTCTAGGGCCTGAGGGTGGTTCGGCTTGTGACAATATTTCATGTAACTCCTTCACCGAGAAATCTTTCAGCGCCAGGAACTGCTCCACCCCATCCACAATGATTTATATCTTCCTGGACCTTCTCTCCACCTTGGCAGTGCCATTAATCACCATAGCTATAAAAGCCATGAAGTCCACCTTCTTAACCTTTAAAATGTCAGGATCCTGCTGGTGAAAGGCAACCACTGCAGCCTGCAGTGAAGGCCTATCCACCACCATGGACTCTTCAGGTGCACTATTCAAACCCTCAACCCTTTTAACAGCTGCTGCATATGAAATGCTCTATACAGCCCTGACTTTGGCCACATCATTCTCTTTCATTCTTGAAAGACGTGGCTTCATGGTTCCCACCACAATTGTAACATGTCACATTTTCATCACTTTTATAACACATTATATGATATTTTCCACAACTTGGACATCTCGGCTTCTCCCTTCTGCAAACACTTGAAACATGACTAAAAGCTTTTCAATGATCACACTGCATTGGACTTGGGATAAATGCTCTGACTCTGTAGTTAATATACCCTAACCACACTTGAGTAGGGAGAGACTCCATATCAAAAAACGAAAGAACAGATGGACTCTTCACTTTTTCTTCATTCACCACACGATTAATTTGACATGCATCAATCACTCCAGGAATATTTTGAATCTCTTCAACATCGACTTCCCACGATGTGCCAGATATAACCCCCTTGATGGGTGCCCTGTTTCCAAGAGACACACATAACACTTCAAACTTATCAAATCGGGTGAGACACAACACATTTTTTCTGATCCGCCTCTCGTGATCCTTACAGCCTTCACTCTACCCAACACTCTCTCCACCAGTTTGGATATCTCAAATGGATTCCTCAAAATTGGTAATTCGATCAGCTGCTCCTCATTTACAAACCCGTACTCCTACAAGATACGAAGTGACATTCTCATCACTGTACTCTGTTTTCCATTATTTTGGACAAGATTCCAATTCTTCTTGATTCTACCACCATTAGACCGCTTCCACCATCTTTTTCAGTCTCCCTACTCTCAAAGCCTAGACAAATCACTGTTCCGTCTCCCGACTACCATGCACCACAAATACTACTGAATAATATTATTATAGAAATTTGACAGGATACCGTGTTCATCACAAATACATTTTTCTATTTAACAAGTAATGACACAATAGCAGTCATCTGAGAGATACAGTATCCTAATTCCACATAGGAGCCACTGGGTGGCATACTTAGCACACTAGATAAAACAGAGAGCAGCGCAATGGAGAGCAGCACGATAAGCATGTACAGTGCCTTCACATTTTGTTGTTACAGCCTGAATTCTGTTTATATATAAAAAAATATATATTCTTTTTTTCTCACCCATCTACACAAAATAGTCCATAACGACAAAGTAAAAACATGTTTTTAGAAATGTTTGCAAATGTATTAAAAATGAAATACAGAAATATACCATTTACATAAGTATTCACACCCTCTCAGTACATGTTAGAACCACCTTTGGCAGCGATTACAGCTGTGAGTCTTTCTGGGTAAGTCTATAAGAACTTTGCACACCTTTATTGTACAATATTTGCACATTTTTCATTAAACAATTCTTCAAGCTTGGTCAAGTTGTTTGTTGATCATTGCTAGACAGTCATTTTCACGTCTTGCCATACATTTTCAAGCCGATTTAAGTCTAAACTGTAACTAGGCCACTGTAACTAGAACATTCAATGTCGTCTTGGTAAGCAACTCCAGTTTTGTACTGAGTGTACACAACATTAGGAACATCTGCTCTTTCCCATGACGTAGACTGACTAGGGGAATCGAGGTGAAAGCTATTATCCCTTTTTGATGTCACCTGTTAAATCCATTTCAATCAGTGTAGATGAAGGGGAGAAGGCAGGTTAAAGAAGGATTTTAAAGCCTTGAGACAATTGAGACATGGATGGTGTATGTGTGCCATTCAGAGGGTGAATGCGCAAGACAAACGATTTGAGTCCCTTTGAACGGGATGTGGTAGGCACACTAGTTTGAGTGTGTCAAGAACTGCAACACTGCTGGGTTTTTCACGCTCAACAGTTTTCCGTGTGTATCAAGAATGGGCCACCACCCAAAAGACATCCAGCCAACTTGACACAACTGTGGGAAGCATTGGAGCCAACATGGGCCAGCATCCCTGTGGAATGCTTTCAACACCTTGTAGAGTCCATGCCCTGATGAATTGACACTGTTATGAAGGCAAAAAGGGTGCAAATCAATAGTAGGAAGGTGTTCCTAATGTTTTGTACACTCAGTGTATATTTGGCCTTGTGTATTAGGTTATAGTCCAGTGTCTGTTGGAAAGCAGACTGAACCAGACTTTGCCTGTGCTTAGCCCTATTTTGTTTATTTGTATCCTAAAAAACTCCCTAGACCTTGCCGATGACAAGCATACCCATAACATGATGCAGCCACAACCATGCTTGAAAATATGAAGATTGGTACTCAGGGATGTGTTGGATTTTCCCCAAACATAATGCTTTATATTCAGGACATAAAGTTAATTTCTTTGCCACCTTTATTGCAGTTTTACTTTAGTGCCTTACTGCATAAAGGATGCATGTTTTGGAATGTTTTTATTCTGTAAAGTCTTCCTTCTTTTCACTCTGTCATTTAGGTTAGTATTGTGGAGTAATTACAATGATGTTGATCCATCCTCAGTTTTCTCCTGTCACAGCCATTAAACTCTGTAACTGTTTTAAAGTCACCATTGGCCTCATGATGAATTCCCTGAGCAGTTTCCTTCCTCTCCAGCAAATGAGTTTGGAAGGACACATGTATCTTTGTAGTGACTGGTTGTATTGATACACCATCCAAAGTGTAATTAATAACTTCACCATGCTCAAAGGTATATTCAATGTCTGCTTTTTCCCCCCACCATTTATCAATAGGTGCCCTTCTTTGCGAAGCATTGGAAAGCCTCCCTGGTCTTTGTGGCTGAATCTGTGTTTGGAATTCCCTGCTCGACTGAGGGGCCTTACAGATAATTGTATGTGTGGGGTACAGAGATGAGGTAGTCATTCAAAAATCATGTTAAACCCTATTATTGCACACAGAGTGAGTCCATGCAACTTATTATGTGACTTGTTAAGCAAATCTTTACTACTGAACTTATTTAGGCTAGACAGAACAAAGGGGTAGAATACTTATTGACTCAAGACATTTCAGCTTTTCATTTTAAATTACTTTGTAAAAAATTCAAAAACATAATTCCTATTTCACATTATGGGGTAATGTGTGTAGGCCAGTGACACTCAATTGAATCATTTTTAAATTCAGGCTGTAACACAACAAAATGTTGAAAAAGTGTGAATACTTTATGAAGGCACTATATATCATTGATTATGACTCATGATCAACTTTCACACAACATTAAACCTCCGTCAGTCAGACTGACCAGGGGATAAATTATGGCCAGATATCTCACATGATATAGTCTTAAAGGAGGCTACAGTATGTTCAGTGTAAAAAAGGATATTGAGACTTATAGAAAACAAGACAACTTACTACACATTATTTTCCCACTTCATCATCAAATCTGGCACATCTGTAAGGCACTGCACTTTTACCTGATCTGCATTGATGGTCGTCTATGGCATTGACTTTAAAAGGACTATTGCCTGTTTTACTGTATATGTCTGTGATCTACAGTGAGACGACCAGCCCTTGGCTTAGAAATAGCTATGGAGGTTTTAGGGCTGCTACCACTAAAAGAGAAGAGTTGGACCTTATCTGACAGAGCACACTTTATCCCTAGTGACAGGCCTCTGAATCGGCTGAGATTATGGGTGTGTGATCTGTCGCCAAGCGCACCATGAAGTCCTGAGATGGATGTAAATAAAGCTTTTTTTATTTGATTTTCATAAAATCTTCAAGTCCCGTGATAGTGGATGAGTCAGTCATTCTAACAGCAGCCAGTCAGATAGGGATGTAACAAATGTGGCTCTCCAGCACGCCACTTAGCACACCCGGGCCACAGGGATTACAATTATCACAGTTTGTGAGCTCACATTTGGAGCTGTTGTCACAGTTTGGGATTGGATTCTCTGCAGATATCCACTGATACGGCACAAAAAAAAAAATGTTTTTTGGAGCAACGCTGGTGGGGATCCATTGCAACATTGTTGTGAAAAGAAGTTCAAATAAACAGTTGTAATCATTACTGTGCGTATCTATGGGTACTTCAATTATATCTCTAAATTGCTTATGCAAAATTCAAATCCATGCAATTAGCTATAGCGTGTACCACCATGTAAAGCTCATCTTTTGTTGTTGTAAAACAGCAATCGACTGGAATTGCCAGACACCTTTGGTCATCAAGCTGTTTCATAAAAAAAGCTATAATCCCCCTGTAGTGCAAAACCAGGTCCCTTGAGAAAGGCAGCTGACAGGGCCATTTTGACGGGTCTGGGCATGAAAGCACAGTGGTGTGTATCTGCAAAGTGCAGCTGGGCCTCTGTATTCCCACAACACCTTGCACCTCGCCTGAAACAGCCAGCTCTCTGGGTGTGGTGAAAAACACATTCAGCTCTCTAACAACTCTCTCTCATGACTTTTTCTAACGACTCTCTTTCATGACTCTGTCTCAGCCTCTCACATTGTGGCTGAATTAAAAGTAACAACTGCAGTCCCGTGGGAAATATTTTCTGTGATTTTCTCTTTCTTCTGGGGAACTTGATGGAGATAGATAGTTCGGGGAGTGAAATTGTGCACTTCCCAATGAAACGTTTGTCACGACTTCCGCCGAAGTCGGACCCTCTCCTAGTTCGGGCGGCGTTCGGCGGTCGACGTCACTGGCCTTCTAGCCATCGCTGATCCACCTTTCATTTTCCATTGGTTTTGTCTTGTCTTCCCTCACACCTGGTTTCAATTCCATCAATTACATGTTGTGTATTTAACCTTCTGTTCCCCCCATGTCCTTGTCCGGAATTGTTTCTTGTAGTGTTTGTGCAGGTTATGCTGGTGGATACCGGTTTTTGTTTGACCCATTTATTGATCGTTCTGTTTACGGTGGTTTTTATGTTTTTTAAACGACACTGTTGTAAATCAGTTTTCGCTCTCCTGCGCCTGACTTCTCTGCCGCCAGTACGCACCACGTTACAACGTTATTAAAAATAAAATAAAAAATCTTCCGAAAACCCATTTGACACTTGGATTTGTTTTTGTGGTTTTTGTTTAGAGTGCATTTTTATTTCATAGAATAGGATAGTGTTGGTACCCATCTGTATGCTGCTATAGAATAAATGTATAGGAAAACTGTTTAAAACCTTCATATGTTGGTCACACACCACAGTTAATTACTAAATCTCCCTGTGAAAGATATTACACCTGACAAGGTAAGAAAACATGTGAGAGTGGATTGTTTATTTGCCTGTTGCCCAGAGGAGCACAATATGTATTTGTGTGATTGTGAATACCGGCAAAATTAAGTCCATGCAAGATGCCACATTTCTCTTCAATGGTAACATTAGGTGTTTTGCACCACTATAAAATATCTTATTGTTTGCACGATGTGCTTCCATATCAAAATCAGACCACTCAAAACAAGCATTCAAAGCAGTCATGAGATATTAATGTAGGAGCTCACATGAATGGTATAAGTGTTTGCTCCTCGTATTTTACAGAGCTGTTCGTTAGGCTTGGCATTTAACTAACCTACAATAAACAGCTGCTAAATGTGCAGTACTTGATGAAATAATGGCAATTCAAATAATAATCAAATAAAATGTTATTTGTCAATACACATGGTTAGCAGATGTTAATGCGAGTGTAGCGAAATGCTTGTGCTTCTAGTTCCGACCATGCAGTAATATCTAACAAGTAATCTAACCTAACAATTTCACAACAACTACCTTATACACACAAGTGTAAAGGAATGAATAAGAATATGTACATAAAAATATATCAATGAGCGATGGCCGAACGGCATAGGCAAGATGTAGTAGATGGTATAGAGTACAGTATATACATATGAGATGAGTAATGTCGGGTATGTAAACATTATATAAAGTGGCATTGTTTAAAGTGGCTAGTGATATATTTATTACATCATTTTTTTCATTATTAAAGTGGCTAGAGATGAGTCAGTATGTTGGCATCAGCCACTCAATGTTAGTGATGGCTGTTTAACAGTCTGATGGCCTTGAGATAGAAGCTGTTTTTCAGTCTCTCGGTCCCCGCTTTGATGCACCTGTACTGACCTTGCCTTCTGGATGATAGCGGGGTGAACAGGCAGTGGCTCAGGTGGTTGTTGTCCTAGATGATCTTTTTGGCCTTCCTGTGACATCGGGGGGTGTAGGTGTCCTGGACGGCAGGTAGTTTGCCCCCGGTGATGCGTTGTGCAGACCTCACTACCCTCTGGAGAGCCTTACGGTTGTGGGCGGAGTAGTTGCCGTATCAGGCAGTGATACAGCCTGATTGTGCATCTATAAAAGTTTGTGAGTGTTTTTGGTGACAAGCCGAATTTCTTCAGCCTCCTGACGTTGAAGAGGCGCTGCTGCGCCTTCTTCACCACGCTGTCTGTGTGGGTGGATCATTTCAGTTTGTCCGTGATGTGTAAGCCGAGGAACTTAAAACTTTCCACCTTCTCCACTACTGTCCCATCAATGTGGATAACGGGCTGCTCCCTCAGCTGTTTCCTGAAGTCCACGATCATCTCCTTTGTTTTGTTGACATTGAGTGTGAGGTTATTTTCCTGACACCACACTCCGAGGGCCCTCACCTCCTCCCTGTAGGCCGTCTCGTCATTGTTGGTAATCAGGCATACCACTGTAGTGTCGTCTGCAAACTTGATGATTGAGTTGGAGGTGTGCATGGCCACACAGTCATGGGTGAACAATGTTACTATATCTCTTGTGTTATTACTTTCCATGGTTAGTATTCCGTTTATGCATCTACTTAGACTCTGTCTTTCTTCAGAAGTGCTACTCTCTGAAGCCTGGTTGTACCTTATAGCCGAACACCTCTCCTCTCATTCTTCCCTTTTAAGCATTAGTGTAACCTGAATGATTAATACGTATCAGATTAGGCAAAAAGCTGATCATTCTTATCTGGCACAGGAAGATGAAAACCCAATGAGTCATGAGCTGACAGGCGATGCATGAAAGAAATGATGTCTGAGCGAGGACGCACGATAGGACTCACAAAGGGGAATTTCACACTGCGTAAAGTCTTCCTCAGGCAATGTGTGCTCTTTGTTAATTCCGAGAAGGTAACACAGACAGGCAGAGATGACCCACTGACATCAGCAGAGTAAGAAGATTACAAATGTAGTTTCACAATGACAGTTCCCCCCTGCTTTGTGTTCACTGGTATTTCCATGGTAACTGAGGCACTGTCAACATAACAAACAACTGAAAACAAAGGCTGATAATTGATGCCCTCTACTGCCATGATGTGTGGACAGCCAGAGAGTGAGGGGGAGTTAATGGCTTAGCATCCCATTTCCCTGCAAGGAAATATGTGGCATTCTTTAGGCGTCTTCTCGACTACACCATTAGGGTTTGAATCTAATCTTGTTGTTATTGAATCAAAGTACGTAGATACGGTCTGAACAAATTGAAAGCAAATCCTTAACATTTTCTTTTGGTGCATTCTAGTAAAGGCATGTTCAAATACAAATAACCCTCTTCATTTTCGATTCGTTGCCTGTTCAAGCAAAGCCACTGATTTAAACCACAGAATTGTGAGTTGTACATATACAATCAATCGTGAATAAGAAAATAACTGCTGAGTTGCCAAAAGAATGTGCACACACATGTATCTTCTCTCTGTAAACTGCTGCATGACAAACAAACAACACCACAGTCATCCATCATAATACACGTTGTGGATAGGCCTACGCATTTTTGGATTCGTTCCAGTATGCATATGTGACACTGCAGATTGTCTTTCCGTAGTCCATCAGAGTATGGCAGTGAAAAATAAAGCATGCACTCTTCATTGGCAGCAGTCACAATGTCCACAATAAATCAAAAGGTTAATGTTCATTCAATGTGTTTTTTGATAATTGATAGCTCATTTCCCCATGAGCTCTTGGTTGACACAATGTATTGGCAGGTCGAGCATTGTCCAGTGTGATTCAGATCAGTCAGTGTGTTTTTTCTGTTGCCTTGATTTGTAGCGGCAAACAAGGAATAGATTCCATCACTACAGGGATCTTAAAGGAATACTACACTCTAAAATAATATTTTAGTATTTTGTCTGTTAGTCCACTGTTAATAATACAATTTCCCAAAACGTTTCATGTCAGCAGTCAAGTTTTCAAAATAAAGCAGTTTCAATAGAGCAAAAACTTGCCTTGATGCATCATACAGTATGACGCAAAACGCATCATAAAGGTGATCTGAGGTGATCTTGAGGCAAACATGCTGCCAACCACCTAGCTAGCTAGCATTATTATAAAAAAACATACATACTGTCATGTCAACAATCTGCACATCTAGCTTTAGATAGCTAGCAAACGCTAGACAACGTAGCTAGTTAAAGTTGACTGCTTATTAGTAAGTAACAATCAGAATACAAGACACAAGATAGATAGATAGATAGATAGATAGATAGATAGATAGATAGATAGATAGTTAGCTAACATTTAGTCTCATCTCCTCAGTAGTCTCATTTCCTCTCATTCCACTGGCTTCCAGATTGAGGCACAATGAAGGTCTTTTGAGCACAAAGACACACCTTTCCCCAAGGCCAGCCCAGTGGCTATTCCTTTGATGGCTGTGCTGTAGGTCTCTAGCAGCAGGTTGATGTTTATTGTCATTAGTCTTGTCCTGGAGATAGAACTAAAGGTTATCTCCTTAGATAGGCCAGCTGAAAAGTCATAATTGGCTATATTGTAAAAATGCTTTTGGATCTTAATTTAAAGTTATGGTTAGGCATTAGGGTTAGCAGTGTGGTTATGGTTAGTGTTACTGTTAGGATTAGGTTTAAATTCAGATTGTATGACTTTGTGGCTCTGCCAGCTGGTGACCACTCTGCAGAGCTGCCTCCAAAACAAGATTGATGATGAAAAACGCTAACCTGCTCTCTAGTATGTGTAACGCTCGTCGTCGGGTGATAAGGAAGCGGACCAAAGCGCAGCTGGGAGCGAACACATGTTTATTTAGACACAAATAAACACGTTACCAAAACAGACAAAGAATAGACGAAACGTTAACTTGCTCAAACAACAGAGGCAACAACCCACAAACATCGTGGGGGAAAAGGAACTTAAATGTGATTCCCAATCAGACATAACTAGCGACAGCTGTCTGATTGGAAATCACCCCCGAGCCCAACATAGAAATAAACCACAACGAAAGGCTATAACAAAACATAGAAAATAAACCATAGAAATGCCACACCCTGACCAAAATAGCAGAGTTCACCTGGTCAGGGCGTGACAGTATGTAATGACTTAACCTCTGCTTGCTTTGGTTTTTATGCCCTAATGCACATGACCCTATGTCCAAGCCAGTTGCCTTACACCAACCAAACAACCCCCAACAGGAAAGCAAGTGCCATTGTCTACAAGTCTAGTCCTGGTTAATGTACACTAATGTTTCGTGAAGTTTTTCTGTGAAGCTTACAATGCCCCTGAATGGGGTTTGTTATGTGTGTATCAATTGTAAAGGATGTTGTACCTTGTTGTACCGGCTACTGTGTTTTATTGGGCTGTATTGCGGTGTCAACACCCCAAGGCCTCCACACCACCACAGTTGCTCTAAACATCCACCATTGTTACTTCATCAACCCTCACCATAATAACTACGTGGAATGATGCATTTCAGACCACTGAGCCGGGATAGAACCGTACAGGGCTGAATCCTCAGGTGACTTTCAATAAGGAAAACCTCTGGGGACGTCGGTGGGGGTGAAGGTGGGCGGAGAGTAGCACACAGTTCGCCCCTCTCCTACAGGAAAGGACATTTAAGTTCAAAGCATGGGAGACTTGTTTGCTGAGTGAAAACAATTGGCCAGTTCCAGCTCCCATTCATCAAAGTGACAGCGGTCGCAACATGGAAATGAATGAATAAATAAAGGGAATGCATTCAGTGTGCAGATGAAGTGGAGCCAGCTGTGTAATGCAAGCAGGCAGCCAGAACTACTAAAGTGAAGACTGTCAGTGGTAGTGGCTGAGCCCATGACAGCAAATGACATCCCCTGTGGTCTGAGGAGCATTCATCTGTATTAACACTACACGATTTTAATTATTTTTCATAGTTGCCCACAAATCACACGTCAATGCTTTTGAAAGGGAAGCAATTGTTTTTGTGTGTCTCCATAAAAACCCTTTTTTTCCCCACCAGGTTGTGGCAGTTTAGTCCAGGCCAAGGGTTTTGTGTATACGAATGGAGAACATTAAGATTCCTTTGTATGTTTATTGATAGGTACAGTATTTGGGTCATGTAAAAATACAGTGCATTCAGATCCCTTTGACTTTTTCCACATTTTGTTACGTTACAGCCTTATTCTAAAATGGATTAAATACTTTTTTTCCCATCATCAATCTACTCACAATACCTCATAATGACAAAGCAAAAACAGGTTTGTAGAATTTTTGCAAATGTATTAAAAATAAAAAATGGAAATATCACATTTACAAGTATTCAGACCCTTTACTCGATACTTTGTTGAAGCACCTTTGGCAGCGATTACAGAGTCTTCTTGGTTATGACACTACAAGTTTGGCACGCCTGTATTTGGGGAGATTCTCCCATTCTTTCATGCATACCTTCTCAATGTCTGTCAGCTTGGATGGGGAGCGTCGCTGCACAGCTATTTTCAGGTCTCTCCAGAGGTGTACGATCTGGTTAAAGTCCGGGCTCAAGCTGGGCCACTCAAAGACATTCAGAGACTTGTCCTGAAGCCACTCCTCCATTTTCTTGGCGGTGTGCTTAAGGTCGTTGTCCTGTTGGAAGGTGAACCTTTGCCCCAGTCTGAGGTCCTGACCGCTCTGGAGCAGGTTTTTATCAAGGATCTCTGTACTTTACTGCATTCATCTTTCCCTCAATCCTGACTAGTCTCCCAGTCCCTGCCACTGAAAAAACATCCTCACAGCTTGATGCTGCCACCATGATGCTTCCTCGTCAGGATGGTGCCAGGCTTCCTCCAGACGTGAACCTTGGCATTCAGGCCAAATAGTTCAATCTTGGTTTCATCAAACCAGAGAATCTTGTTTCTCACGGTCTGAGAGTCTTTTAGGTGCCTTTTGGCAAGCTCCATGCAGGCTGCCATGTGTCTATTACTAAGGAGTGGCTTCTATCTGGCCACTCTACCATAAAGGCCTGATTGATGGAGTGCTGCAGAGATTGTTCTCCTTCTGGAAGATTCTCCCATCTCCACAGACGAACTCTGGAGCTCTGTCAGAGTGACCATCGGGTTCTTGGTCACCTCCCTGACCAAGGCTGTTCTCACCCAATTGCTCAGTTTGGCCGGGCAGCCAGATTTCGAAAGAGTCTTCGTGCTTCCAAACATCGTGCTTCCAAACACTTAAGAATGATGGATGCCACTGTGATCTTGGGGACATACAATGCTGCAGAAATGTTTTGGTACCCTTCCCCAGATCTGTGCCTCGACACGATCCTTTCTCGGAGCTCTACGGACAATTCCTCCGACTTCATGGCTTTGTTTTTGCTCTGACATGCACTGTCAACTGTGGGATCTTATATAGATAGGTGTGTGCCTTTCCAAATCATGTCCAATCAATTGAATTTACCACAGTTGGACTCCAGTTGTAGAAACATCTCAAGGTTGGTCAATAGAAACAGGATGCACCTGAGCTCAATTTCGAGTCTCAAAGCAAAGGGTCTGAATACTTATGTAAATTAGGTATTTCTGTTTTAAATTTTTATAAATTTGCAAAAAAATGTAAAAAACTGTTTCTCTTTTGATTGATGAGGATTTTTTAAAAATTGTATCAATTTTAAAATAAGGCTGTAACGTAACAAAATGTGGGAAAGGGATAGGGGTCTGAATACTTTCCCGAATGCACTGTGTGTGTTCACCCCTCACTGGCCTCCACTTAAGCTATGACCTGTCACATATTCAATATCCTCTTAAGGATCCAACCTTTTTTTCAGTTTTTGCCTAAAATGACATACCCAAATCTAACTGCCTGTAGCTCAGGACCTGAAGCAAGGATATGCATATTCGTGATACCATTTGAAAGGAAACACTTTGAAGGTTGTGGAAATGTGAAATTAATGTAGGAAAATATAACACATTAGATCTGATAAAAGATAATACAAAGAAAAACAATATTATTTTTTGGTTTTTTTACCATCATCTTTGAAATGCAAAAGAAAGGCCATAATGCATTATTCAAGCCCAGGTGCAATTTAGATTTTGGCCACTAGATGGCATCAGTGTATGTGCAAAGTTTTAGACCGATCCAATGAACCACTGCATACAGTATCTGCTCAAAATGTTGTATCAAGACTGCCCAAATGTGCCTAATTGGTTTATTAATACATTTTCAAATTCAAAATTCTCAAACAATAGCATGGTATTATTTCACTGTAATAGCTACTGTAAACTGGATAGTGCAGTTAAATTAACAAGAATTTAAACTTTCTTCCCATATCAGAAATGTCTATGCCCTGGGATTTTTTTTGTTTCTGTCACGGTTGTCGACGGTGAAGGAGGACCAAAACACAGCAGGTATGTGCAGGCTCATCTCGACGTTTATTTAACTTCCAAAAATGAATACCAAAATAACAAAACACGAAAACGAACGAACGAACAATAACAACAACAAACAGTCTGGCAAAGCATAAGGCTAAACACAGAACAATCACCCACAAATAACAAACACAAACACACCCTAATATATGGGACTCTCAATCAAAGGCAGATAGACAACACCTGCCTTCAACTGAGAGTCCCAACCCCAATTAACCAAACATAGAAACAGACATACTAGACTAAACATAGAATACCTGAAAACCAAACAGTGCCCAAAAACCCCGGAATACTTAAACCAAATGCCCCTTCAACAAAACACACCACCCCGAACCACATAAAACGAATACCCTCTGCCACGTCCTGACCAAACTACAATACTAATTAACCCTTATACTGGCCAGGACGTGACAGTACCCCCCCCTCCCCTTAAAGGTGCTAACCCCGGAAGCACCTAAAAAAAAAAAAAAAAAAAAAAAACAACAACCCCAAACAACAAAACCAAAATTCCCCTCTACTAAAGGGAGGGAAGGGAGGGTGGCTGCCGTCAACGACGGCACTGTGCTACACCCCCCCTCCCCAACCCACCTATATCTGGAGGTGGCTCTGGTTCCGGCCGTTCCAGGCTGTCGGGCCAGTCTGGCATCGCCGGGGGGCAGTCGGGCCACTCTGGCATCGCCGGGGGGCAGCCGGGCCACTCTGGCATCGCCGGGGGGCAGTCGGGACAGTCTGGGCAGTCTGGCAGCTCGGGACAGTCTGGGCAGTCTGGCAGCTCAGGACAGTCTGGGCAGTCTGGCAGCTCGGGACATTTATTATTATTTTTTTTTATATATATATATATATATATATATTTTTTTTTTGTCATTTAGCAGACGCTCTTATCCAGAGCGACTTACAGTAGTGAATGCATACATTTCATACATATCATACTTTTTTTTCTGTGCTGGCCCCCCGTGGGAATCGAACCCACAACCCTGGTGTTGCAAACACCACGCTCTACCAACTGAGCTACAGTCTGGGCAGTCTGGCAGCTCGGGACAGTTCAGGGCAGTCTGGCCACTCCGGCAGTTCAGGGCAGTCTGGCCACTCCGGCAGTACAGCGCAGTCTGGCCACTCCGGCAGTACAGCGCAGTCTGGCCACTCCGGCAGTACAGCGCAGTCTGGCCACTCCGGCAGTACAGCGCAGTCTGGCCACTCCGGCAGTTCAGCGCAGTCTGGCCACTCCGGCAGTTCAGCGCAGTCTGGCCACTCCGGCAGTTCAGCGCAGTCTGGCCACTCCGGCAGTTCAGCGCAGTCTGGCCACTCCGGCAGTTCAGCGCAGTCTGGCCACTCCGGCGACTGTTGACTGGCGGGCAGCTTCGACGACTGTTGACTGGCGGGCAGCTCCGACGACTGTTGACTGGCGGGCAGCTCCGACGACTGTTGACTGGCGGGCAGCTCCGACGACTGTTGACTGGCGAGGCTGGGTTTACGCACTTGAAGGCTAGTGCGGGGAGCGGGAACAGGACGAGTCGGACTGGGTTGACGCACTTCCGGGTCCGCACGAGAGACAGGAGCTGGAAACCCAGGGCTATGGAGGCGCACAGTCGGTCTAGATCTTACCTCCTGCACAACCCGCCTTGGCTGGATGGAACTAGTAGCCCTGTATGAGCGGGGTGCTCGTACAGGGCAGACTGGGCTGTGCAGGGGCCTGATGGTAGCCGTGCGTAGAGCGGGAGTTGGGTAGCCTGGTCCTCAGAGGCGTACCGGCGACCAGATGCGCTGCGCAGGCATCCTCCTACCAGGCTGGATGCCCGCTCTAGCACGGCACCTGCGAGGGGCTGGAATAACTCGCACCGGACTGTGCGTGCGTATGGGTGAGATAGTGCGCTCCTCAGCGAAACATAGCGCTCTCCACCCCATACGCTCCTCCATATAACCACGGGTAGCTGGCTTCCGGCTCTTCCTACGCCTAGCCAAACTACCCGTGTGCCCCCCCCAAAAAAATTCTTGGGGGTGCCTCTCGTGCTTCTCCCTCAGCGCCTCCATGGCCTCGTACCTCCGCCTCTCTGCCTTGGCTGCCTCAATTTCCCACTGCGGGCGGCGATAATCCCCAGCCTGGTGCCAAGGTCCGGCCCCGTCCAGAACTTCCTCCCAGGTCCACTTCTCCCGCCAGTCCAACTCGAAGTCCCTCTGCTCCTTCCTCTGCTGCTTGGTCCATAGTTGGTGGGTGATTCTGTCACGGTTGTCGACGGTGAAGGAGGACCAAAACGCAGCAGGTATGTGCAGGTTCATCTCGACGTTTATTTAACTTCCAAAAATGAATACCAAAATAACAAAACACGAAAACGAACGAACGAACAATAACAACAACAAACAGTCTGGCAAAGCATAAGGCTAAACACAGAACAATCACCCACAAATAACAAACACAAACACACCCTAATATATGGGACTCTCAATCAAAGGCAGATAGACAACACCTGCCTTCAACTGAGAGTCCCAACCCCAATTAACCAAACATAGAAACAGACATACTAGACTAAACATAGAATACCTGAAAACCAAACAGTGCCCAAAAACCCCGGAATACTTAAACCAAATGCCCCTTCAACAAAACACACCACCCCGAACCACATAAAACGAATACCCTCTGCCACGTCCTGACCAAACTACAATACTAATTAACCCTTATACTGGCCAGGACGTGACAGTTTCTAACAACCTCATGCTAATCACATTAGCCTACGTTAGCTTAACCCCCCAGGGGTACACGCAATGCCGTCAGGCGTACGCCAAATAAAAATGTGATTCACATTTTTTAAATAAAAAAAATATGCTTCACATTTACAAACAGTCAATTTAGTATGGCCCACGTCAATAGAGACACATACCAGCTCTACTGGTAGTACTGCTACTAACAGCAGTACTACACCTGCACCTGCAGACGACACAAGTTGTTCTGCTTCCACGAGCACATCCAATGCTAGCATCAGTAATTCTACATTTGTTGTTAGCCCAGCTATCATGGACACTGACAGTTGTGAATCTGATGCAGCCGAAGAGCTACTGCAAGAACCGAACAACAAACAGGGACGTTGGACCATCGAAGAGGCGCAAATATGATGAGAACTACATTGATTTGGGGTTCACTTCTATTGGGAGTAGTGCCTTTCCTCGACCACAGTGTGTAATATGTGCAAAAGTACTATCTCATAACTTGATGAAACCTTCACTCTTGCTCAAATTTTTTTAAACAAAACATGCCAATTTGAAAAATAAGTCACAGGAGTTTTTGGAGCGAGAATAAAGTTGACTTTCGAGTAGTGAGACATGCATAAAAGCAACATATACCATCAATAATAAGGGGTTAGAAGCGTCTTGTATGGTGAGCTACGGTGAGCTATGGCAAGCACAATACTATTGTGGAGGACTTAATTCTTCCTGCTACCGCGGATATGACTGGGACAATGCTGGGGGAAAAGGCCCAAAAAACTATTCAGACAATGCCTCCATCAAACAACACTGTTTCACGACGCATCAGTGACATTGCAGGAGGTATTTTGAAACAATTACTGTTTAGCATACAAGCCAGTGAATTCTATGCATTACAGCTGATTAGTCAACAGACGTGGCAGGCCTGGCACAGCTCCTGGTATATGTCCGTTACGTTTATGGGGGGTCAATTAAAGAAGACATACTCTTCTGCAAATCACTGGAAACCAGGACAACGAGAGGATATTTTTCAAGTACTGGACAGCTTTGTGACATCAAATGGGCTTTGGTGGTCAAGATGTGTTGGTATCTGTACTGATGGCGCAAAAGCCATGGCAGGGAAACATAGTGGAGTGGTAACGCGCATGCAAGCAGTTGCTCCCGACACCACTTGGGTACACTGCAGCATCCACTGAGAGGCTCTTGCTGCCAAGGGAATGCCTGACAGCTTGAAAGACGTTTTGGACACTACAGTGAAAATGGTTAACTTTGTTAAAGCAAGGCCCCTGAACTCTCATGTATTTTCTGCACTATGCAATGATATGGGCAGCGAGTATGTAACACTTTTACAACATACAGAAGGGCGCTGTTTATCAAGGGGCAAAGTATTGACACATTTTTTAATTGAGAGACAAGCTTAAAGTTTCCTTTACTGACCATCATTTTCTCTTGTCTGACCGCTTGCATGATGACAAGTTTCTCACACAACTGGCCTATCTGGGTGATGATTTTTCTGGCCTGAATGATCTGAATTACATTTTAGTCATTTAGCAGACGCTCTTATCCAGAGCGACTTACAGTAGTGAATGCATACATTTCATACAATTTCATACATTTTTTTTTCTGTGCTGGCCCCCCGTGGGAATCAAACCCACAACCCTGGTGTTGCAAACACCATGCTCTACCAACTGAGCTACAGGGAAGGCTGTAATCTAGGATTACAGGGACTCTGCAACTATATTCAATGTGACAAAATTGAGGCTATGATTAAGAAGTTGGAGCTCTTCTCTGTCTGCAATAACAAGGACAACACACAGGTCTTTCCATCATTGTATGATTTTTTGTGTGCAAATGAACTCAAGCTTACGGACAATATCAAATGTGGTATAGCGAAGCACCTGAGTGAGTTTGGTGCGCAATTACGCAGTTACTTTCCGAAACGGATGACACAAACAACTGGATTCGTTATCCCTCTCATGCCCTTCCTCCAGTCCACTTACCGATATCTGAACAAGAGAGCCTCATCGAAATTGCAACAAGCAGTTCTGTAAAAATGGAATTTAATCAGAAGCCACTGCCAGATTTCTGAATTGGGCTGTGCTCAGAGTATCCTGCCTTGGTAAATCACGCTGTTAAGACACTGATGCCCTTTGCAACCACGTCCCTCTGTGAGAGTGGATTCTCGGCCCTCACTAGCATGAAAACTAAATACAGGCACAGACTGTGTGTGGAAAATGATTTAAGACTGAGACTCTCTCCAATACAACCCAACATTGCAGAGTTATGAACATCCTTTCAAGCACACCCTTCTCATTAACCTGCGGTGAGTTATTACCAATTTCCGATGAACAAATAACGTTTTATTTGTAAGATGGTTAAATAAAGAGCAAAATGATTGATTATTATTATATTATTATTTGTGCCCTGGTCCTATAAGAGCTATTCGTCACTTCCCACATGCCGGGTTGTGACAAAAACTCACACTCATTCTTAAGTAATAAATGTATCATATAGTGTGTGGCAGGCTTACAATGATGGCAAAAAACAACATTTGAGAGTGCGCTGACCCTGGTGCTAGAGGGGGTACGCAGCTGGAGGTTGAATGTTTGAAGGGGTACGGGACTATAAAAAGTTATCTTGGTTATCTATAGAAGAAATCCATGTTGACCGAAAAGTCCCCTTCTGGCCCGTGTTGTGTTTAACAGTGAATAAAAGCCTTCAATACAAAGCCTTTGACTTTGTGAGTCACACTGGTTAAAATGTACACTGAAAGTAGATATGATTCAGATTAAAATATAGTATAGTTTTATTATAGTTTTATTATAGTTATTATAGTATAGTTTTATTTCACTGCATCTTTTTCTAGGCAAAGATCTGTAGGGTCTACATATGTATAAAAGCTCCTTATTACCTAGACTACAGTATTTAAGTCTCATCTGCCCTTCAAAATAACATAATATTCATCACTTGAAACCAATTTTTTATGTGACATGTTGGATCAATCCATCATCTTGGAGTGAAACAGTATTGCATAGGGCGCTAACTTTTTCTGAGGACAAAAATATGTTATTTTTATTCTGGTATGGAAGCTGTTGTGGGGTTCTAACTTGAAATATTGACATTTCCTTATTCGTGTTACCATATTAGAACTGGGTGTATGGAAATCTACTGAGTGAGAAAGGGGAGTGCAGAAAGGTGTCATTCTGTCAGAACATGTTATTGTCAACTCTCATGTATCCTATGGAGAGAGGCAAAGAGTAACAGTCTGGTTTCAGTCACTGATAAGGTTGTATAGCCGTGGATTAGGAAGGAGTGAGGAATGTGGGCGGAAGTCAGGCCAGATGATGTGAGAAGGAACAGTCCTATGACATACACACATAGCAGGCAGGGCCATGACTACACCAATGACAGGAACCATGTTAGTTCCTGCCTAGCAACAGAGGTGTATTGGCTGCTAGATGTGCAAGGAGTTGACTTTGCACAGTAGAGGGTATAAATATATATACTTGTGTAAACATGTTTTTGTCTTTTCAGCTGTTTGACCAAGTGGGTGAATACATTTGTTTTGAGCTTTGACTAGTTGTCCATTCGTTTTTCACTCTGTTTGTCAGAACCTAACACTGTCATCCATGGAGTATCAGTCTAAGAGTGACACCTTCATCATAAATTACACGGCAGCAGGCAGCTTGATGTTGCCCAACTTTGTGGCAAGTAGGCTATACCCAGCGGTTGGGATGACTTGCAGGGGGAAAGTATGCCGCTCAATCTAGCTGTGAACCTTATTGATTGCCTCTGATGTTTCTTTTGAATCAATCTCCATTACCCAATTGCCATTTTCTCCATTACAATTCGTTCAGAGAGACAGATGATTGGAGGGCCTGTAGGAGAGGCCTATCTGTGCTACAGGAGAGATTCCACCAGGTAAAGGGCTTTGTGTCCCTCACCACAACACTGGCTAATAGAAGGTGGCAGCTCACTGTCACTGCCTTGCTTCCCCTGAGGATTCCACAGACAGCATTTACTTTGGCTGATTAAAACTGCTGCCAAATAACATCCCTCCTCTTTTATTTGTGTGGGGACCAGAACCCCTTTAATGACGGTGATGTTTGTGTTCTTGGAGCTTCTCGTGGTTCCGACATGTCAGGGAATTTTTTTAATGGTTCCATTACTGATACCAAAGAAAATCAATGCCTGATTTTAAAACTTTTGTGTGAGATATGGTAAAAATGAATGCTAAATATACTGTGCTGAGGGAAGTATGAATGGGGAAATATTTACATGAACATTAAATATTGTAAAGAAAACATTGATCAATTTACAAACAACACATTTGTGAATTGTTCAAATTAGGAAGGACGTGGAGGGCGCTCAACCAATGAGGTGCGACCAAAAACATTTCATCATAATTTGCTTTTAAAGAAATCTTTTCAAATTACAAATTATAATATCTTTGTTGGACACTTGACATGAAATACACAACAATAAAACAAAGCAAAATCTGTGAAGACCATAACATGCTTGAACAGTAATCTTACTGCTGACGCAAACCTGACTGTGGTCACACACCATGGGTTTATTCTTAAAACCAATCTCCCCTTTCCACTGAGTATCCTCTCATTATAAAGCTCTGGCTCTTCTGAGAGGTATTTGTATGGAGCCTTTCTCATACCTGATACAGATGGCGTGTGCTTGCTGGATTTATATCCTGTCAGCCCTTGGCCTCCGCTCTCCCAAAGCCCCCGGTGCTGTCACCAATCTATCAAGTCCATCAGTGTTTCATGTGTCCTGTGGCACACCAGCGGGCAGCTCAAATGAGCTGCCTCTCCTCCCTCTGCTGAGGCAGACTGAGCAAGCAAGGACCTCCGTTCCATCCACCAGGTAAGGATCTCTCTCTGGTGTTTTACAGCATGATGTTATTTCAGAGAAATGTCTAATGCCTCAGATCTCCTTGAGGTAAAAAAAACTATCCCCATTTCTCTACCTGTACTATACATTACTTTGCTGGAGTAGGTAGGGGAATGGTTTGGGCTAAAACAAGTGTGGTCAAGTCAATTGGTGGTCCAAATGGAATTATAGTTGCATTTTGATGACTGATTATTTAACTATGTGATATTTTGTTTTCTCTATACTTGATATGTTTCTATTTAGTTCAGTCTGTATATTCATCAAAGTATAATAGTATTTACAAATCGTGAAGTAGATGAAATTCTGGTCCCTCTTTGGATGATACATTTTTGTTTTCATTTTTGTATTTAACTTTTATTTAACTTGGCAAGTCAGTTAAGAACAAATTCTTATTTTAGAGTGACGGCTGACCCTGGCCAAACCCTCCCCTAACCCGGACGACGCTGGGCCAATTGTGCACCGCCCTATGGGACTCCCGATAATGGCCTGTTGTGATACAGCCCAGGATTGAACCAGTGTCTGTAGTGATGCCTCTGGCACTGAGATGCAGTGCCTTAGAACAATGTGCCACTCAGGAGCCCAAATTCATAAGTAAATAGACAGTCAAATGACCGGGCTTAGTCTTGCTTAATGGCAAACCGCCAGCTGATCATGAAGTGTAAGTCATCCTGTAAAAGGAAGGCTAAGCTTTATATCATCCTCCATTAAAACATTGTGCACCCCTATAAAAACACAGCTTGGAGTTTATAGGGCTGTGAAGGGCATTGCAGATAGTGGTGATATACAACCAAAGCAGCCAGCGACCAGCTGCCAGCAGCCACTTCTCCCTCCCTCAGCCCTGTCCAGTCCACACAGCCTTTCAATGCCAACACTGCATGAGGTACGCCATTAAATCAACCAGTAACCCATACTTCCTGATCCAATTTGCAAACAGTACAGTACAGTAATTGTTTGAAAAGGACAACCTATTCAATTCCTCATGATAAAAGTTGAATGATGAAAGAGCACACTGTGTACTCATAAATACAGTGCATTTGGAAATCATTCAGACCCCTTCACTTTTTCCACATTTTGATACTTTACAGCCGTATTCTAATATATAAAAAGAAATCCTCATCAACCAACAATACACACAATACCCCATAATGACAAAGGAAAAACATGTTTTAGAGATTTTTACAAATTTAATAAAAACAAAAAACAGAAATACCTTATTTACATCAGTATTCAGAGCCTTTGCTATGAGACTTGAAATTGTGCTTAGGTGCATCCTGTTTCCACTGATCATCCTTGAGATGTTTCTACAACTTGATTGGAGTCCACCTGTGGTAAATTCAATTGATTGACATGATTTGGAATAGCACACACCTGTCTATATAAGGTCCCACAGTTGACAGTGCACTTCAGAGCAAAAACCAAGAGGAATTGAGGTCGAAGGTACAGATCTGGGGAAGGATACCAACACATTTCTGCAGCATTGAAGGTCCCGAAGAACACAGTGGCCTCCATCATTCTTAAATGGAAGAAGTTTGGAACCACCAAGACTCGTCCTAGAGCTGGCCGTCCGGCCAAACTGAGCAAAGTGGGGAGAAGGGCCTTGGTCAGGGAGGTGACCAAGAACCCCATGGTAACTCACAAAGCTTCAGAGTTCCTCTGTGGAGATGGGAGAACCTTCCAGAAAGACAACCATCTCTGCAGCACTCCTTCAATCAGGCCTTTATGGTAGAGTGGCCAGAGGGAAGCCACTCCTCAGCAAAAGGCACATGACAGCCCAATTGGAGTTTGCCAAAAGTCACCTAAAAGACTCTGTGTCACGGTTGTCTAAAGGAGCGGACCAAAGTGCAGCGTGGTTGTAGTTCCACATTTTATTATATCCGTGAAACTTTGCAATACATAAATAACTGAATTGACAAAAATAACAAACCGTGACGCAGAGAGAAACAAACACTACTCAAAATATAATCACCCACAAAAACCCAGGAAGAAAAACCCCTACTTAAATATGATCTCCAATTAGAGACAACAAGGACCAGCTGCCTCCAATTGGAGATCATCCCAAACAAGCCAACATAGAAATACAAAAACTAGAACCTAAGAACATAGAAATAGAAAACATAGAAAAACACAAAACACCCCCTGTCACGCGCTGACCTACTCTACCATAGAAAATCACATCTTACTATGGTCAGGACGTGACAGTACCCCCCCAAAGGTGCGGACTCCGAATGCACCTAAAACAACAAAAGAAACCACAAAACAAAAGGGAGGATAGGGAGGGTGACAATTGTCTATGGCAGCTCAAATGCAGTCCACATAACCTTAACCTCCAGCAGAGGAGGTGGCTCCGGTTCGGGGCGTAACCCCCACTCCACCCGCTGATCCTTTAGCTTAGGTACCACCGGACCGTGGATCGTCGCCGAAAGAACCGGACTGTAGATCATCGCTGGAGGTTCTGGGCTGCAGGCCGCCACTGGAGGCTCTGGGCTGCAGGCCACCGCTGGAGGCTCTGGGCTGCAGGCCACCGCTGGAGGCTCTGGGCTGCAGGCCGCCGCTGGATGTTCTGGGCTGCAGGCCGTCGCTGGAGGTTCTGGGCTGCAGGCCGTCGCTGGAGGTTCTGGGCTGCAGGCCGTCGCTGGAGGCTCTGGGCTGCAGGCCGTAGCTGAAGATTCTGGGCTGCAGGCCGTCGATGAAGATTCTGGGCTGCAGGCCGTCGCTGGAGGTTTTGTACTAGAGAGCGTCGCTGGAGGCTCCGGACTGGGGAGCGTCGCTGGAGGCTCCGGACTGGGGATGCACACTGGAGGTCTGATGCTTTGGGACTGGCCTAGGTGGCGCCAGACTGGTAACACGCACCTCAGGTCGAGTGCGGGGAGGAGGCACAGGACGTACTGGGCTGTGGAGGCGCACTGGAGGCCTGATGCGTGGGACCGGTACAGGTGGCACCAGGCTGCTGACACGCACTTCAGTGCGAGTGCAGAGAGGAGGCACAGGACGTACTGGGCTGTGGAAGAGCACTGGAGGGAGAGTGCGAGGAGCAGGCACAGGACGTACTGGGCTGTGGAGGCGCACCGGAGGTCTGATGCGTGGGACCGGTACAGGTGGGACCGGGCTGATGACACGCACCTCAGGGCGAGTGCAGAGAGGAGGCACAGGGTATCTGGGCCGTGGACGCGCACTGGAGTTCTGGAGCTTATGGCTGGCACAACCAGTCTTTGCTGGATGCTCAACCCAGCTTGACAACTGCAAGGCGCGGGCACAGATCGCACCGGCCTGTGAGTGCGCCCTGACGACACAGTGCGCATCACCGCATAACACTGTGCTTGCCGCGTCACTCGCTCCCCACAGTAAGCACGGGGAGTTGGCTCAGGTCTCCACCCTGACTCTGCCAAACTCCCCGTGTGCCCCACTCCCAATTTTTTTTGGGGGGGTGCCTCTTGGGCTTCCGTCGTTTGGCTAGCTCCTCATAGCATCGCCGTTCCGCTTGCGCCGTTTCCACCTGCTTCCATGGTAGGGTCTTGTCTCCTGCCATTACCTCCTCCCAGGTCCAGGACGTCCTCCATTCTCTCTTCTCCCGAGCCCAGGATCCTTGCTCCTCCTGGGCACGCTGCTTGGTCCTTTTGTGGTGGGTGATTCTGTCACGGTTATCTAAAGGAGCGGACCAAAGTGCAGAGTGGTTGTAGTTCCACATTTGATTAAATCTGTGAAACTTTGCAATACATAAATAACTGAATTGACAAAAATAACAAACCGTGACGCAGAGAGAAACAAACACTACTCAAAATATAATCACCCACAAAAACCCAGGAAGAAAAATCCCTACTTAAATATGATCTCCAATTAGAGACAACAAGGACCAGCTGCCTCCAATTGGAGATCATCCCAAACAAGCCAACATAGAAATTCAATAACTAGAACCTAAGAACATAGAAATAGAAAACATAGAAAAACACAAAACACGCCCTGACCTACTCTACCATAGAAAATCCCATCTTACTATGGTCAGGACATGACACTCAGACCATGAGAAACAAGAGTCTCTGGTCTGATGAAACCAAGATTGCTCTTTGGCCTGAATGCCAAGCGCCAAGTCTGGAGGAAACCTCGCACCATCCCTATGGTGAAGTATTGTGGTGGCAGCATCATGCTGCGGGGATGTTTTTCAGTGGCAGTGACTGGGAGACCAGTCAGGATCGAGGGAAAGTTGAATGGAGCAAAGTACAGAGAGATCCTTGATGAAAACCTGCTCTAGAGCGCTTAAGACCTCAGACTGGGACAAAGGTTCACCTTCCAACCGGACAATGACCCTAAGCACTCAGCCAAGACAACGCAGGAGTGGCTTCGGGACAAGACTCTGAATGTTCTTGAGTGGATCAGCCAGAGCCCGGACTTGAACCCAATCAAACATCTCTGTAGAGACCTGAAAATAGCTGTGCTGCGACGCTCCCCAGTTAACCTGACAGAGCTTGAGAGGATCTGCAGAGAAGAATGGGAGAATCTCCCCAATTTTTGTATTTATTTATTTTATTTCACTTTATTTAACCAGGTAGGCCAGTTGAGAACAAGTTCTCATTTATAACTGCGACCTGGCCAAGATAAAGCAAAGCAGTGCGACACAAACAACTCAGAGTTACACATGGAATAAACAAACGCACAGTTAAATAACACAATAGAAAAGTCTATATACAGTGTGTGCAAATGAAGTAAGTTTAGGGAGGTAAGGCAATAAATAGGCCATAGTGGCGAAATAATTACAATTTAGCAAATAAACACTGGAGTGATAGATGTGCAGAAAATGAATGTGCAGGTAGAGATACTGGTGTGCAAAGGAGCAAAAAATAATAATAACAATATGGGGATGAGGTAGTTGGGTGGTCTATTTATAGATGGGCTACGTACAGGTGCAATGATCTGTAAGCTGCTCTGACAGCTGATGCTTAAAATTAGTGAGGGAGATATGAGTCTCCAGCTTCAGTGATTTTTGCAATTCGTTCCAGTCATTGGCAGCAGAGAACTGGAAGGAAAGGCGGCCAAAGTAGGAGTTGGCTTTAGGGGTGACCAGTGAAATATACCTGCTGGAGGTCATGCTACGGGTGGGTGCTGCTATGGTGACCAGTGAGCTGAGATAAGGCGGGGCTTTACCTAGCAAAGACCTACAGATGACCTCGAGCCAGGGGGTTTGATGATGAATATGAAGCGAGGGCCAGCCAACGAGAGCATACAGGTCGCAGTGGTGGGTAGTGTATGGGGCTTTGGTGACAAAACGATGGCACTATGATAGACTGCATCCAATTTCCCGAGTAGAGTGTTGGAGGCTATTTTGTAAATGACATCGCCGAAGTCGAGGATCGGTAGGATGGTCAGTTTTACGAGGGTATGTTTGGCAGCATGATTGAAGGATACTTTGTTGCAAAATAGGAAGCTGATTCTAGATTTAATTTTGGATTGGAGATGCTTACTGTGTGCCTGGTAGGAGAGTTTACAGTCTAGTCAGACACCTAGGTATTTGTAGTTGTCCACTTATTCTAAGTCAGAACCGTCCAGAGTAGTGATGCTGGACGGGCGGGCAGGTGCAGGCAGCGATCGGTTGAAGAGCATGCATTTAGTTTTACTTGCATTTAAGAGCAGTTGGAGGCCATGGAAGGAGAGTTGTGTGGCATTGAAGCTCATCTCGAGGATTGTTAACACAGTGTCCAAAGAAGGGCCAGAAGTATACAGAATGGTGTCGTCTGCGTAGAGGTGGATCAGAGAATCACCAGCAGCAAGAGCGACATCATTGATGTACACAGAGAAAAGAGTCGGCCCAAGAATTGAACCCTGTGGTACCCCCGTAGAGACTGCCAGAGGTCCGGACAACAGGCCCTCCGATTTGACATACTGAACTCTACCTGAGAAGTAGTTGGTGAACCAGGCGAGGCAGTCATTTGAGAAACCAAGGCTGTTGAGTCTGCCGATAAGAAAGCGGTGATTGACAGAGTCGAAAGCCTTGGCCAGGTCAATGACTACGGCTGCAGGGTATTGTCTTTTATTGATGGCGGTTATGATATCGTTTAGGACCTTGAGCGTGGCTGAGGTGCACCCATGACCAGCTCGGAAACCAGATTGCATAGCGGAGAAGGTACGGTGGGATTCGAAATGGTCGGTGATCCGTTTGTTAACTTGGCTTTTGAAGACCTTGGAAAGGCAGGGTAGGATAGATATAGGTCTGTAACAGTTTGGGTCTAGAGTGTCTCCCCCTTTGAAGAGGAGGATGACCGCGGCAGCTTTCCAATCTTTGGGTATCTCAGACGATACATAAGAGAGGTTGAACAGTCTAGTAATAGGGGTTGCAACAATTGCAGCGGATAATTTTAGAAAGAGAGGTTCCAGATTGTCTAGCCCAGCTGATTTGTAGGGGTCCAGATTTTGCAGCTCTTTCAGAACATCAGCTATCTGGATTTGGGTGAAGGAGAAATGGGGAGGCTTGGGCAAGTTGCTGTGGGGGATTCAGTGCTGTTGACCGGGGTAGGGGTAGCCAGGTGGAAAGCATGGCCAGCCGTAGAAAAATGCTTATTGAAATTCTCGATTATCTTAGTGTCCCAGAACTTTTTGGAGTTTGTGCTACAGGATGCAAATTTCTGTTTGAAAAAGCAAGCCTTTGCTTCCCTAACTGCCTGTGTATATTGGTTCCTAACTTCCCTGAAAAGTTGCATATCATGGGGGCTATTCAATGCTAATGCAGTACGCCACAGGATGTTTTTGTGCTGGTCGAGGGCAGTCAGGTCTGGAGTGAACCAAGGGCTAAATCTGTTCTATATCTGTTCAAATACAGGTGTGCCAAGCTTGTACTGTAGCGTCATACCCATGAAGGCTCTTATCACTGCCAAAGGTGCTTCAACAAAGTACTGAGTAAAGGGTCTGAATACTTGTGTAAATGTCATATTTCCGTTTTTTTTTTACTTTTCCCAAAAATTCTAAAAAACGTTTTTTCCTTCGTCATTATTAGGTATTGTGGGTATATTGATCAGGGGAAAAAACAATGTCATCCATTTTAGAATCAGGCTGTAACGCAACAAAATATGGGAAAAAGTGAATGGGTCTGAGTACTTTCTGAATGCACTGTACGTTCGTTCTCACACTCTTACATGGATGGATTATGTCTTGAAAATGTATGTATGAATGAATGGTCTCCTAGGCTCACAATGTACTGTAGATTTAGGAATTTTACTCAAAACCCTATACTACCTAACTAAACCCAAACTCCCTTCACTACTGCTCACTGGTCCAACAAGCTATTTTTTTTTCTTTTTTTCTGAGATACATACTGTATATTGCTCACCTAAAGTCACAATGTATTTCTTCCTCTCTATTAACCATAGATGAACTGTGTTGAAAGGTTTTGAGTGGTGAGATGGGAGATGGGAGATTTTTCTTTCCATCTGGCTCTCAACCATCAGCCAGTGAATGCTACTCGTACTCCTTTTGAGTGGAGTGTACTTTGTCAATCAACTGTATGGTTTTTAAAGGCAGGTATTTACCCTGCCAGCACATGGAAGACAAAAGTACACTCCAACTCCCCATGGATGTTTCATGGAGTTCGTGGTGAGCTCACTCTCCATGCTTCAGCTAAGCTGAAAGAGCACTGCAATAATGCCAGAAAAAACACGATGGTGCTTTATTTTACAGGACAGAAATGACCAGATGTTGCTTCTAATAAAATGCCTTTTAACAGCCTAACAATATTTCTCTAAAACCACGGGAAGGTAACGGATGATTCGTTTTCCAATGAAGGATTTAAGGCCAGCAATAGGAGGATTAAGTGACCCTATCAGTGTGGTGTAATGATCAAATATTCTCTGAACTTGGTCGACAAATTCTTCTTTATTTTCTGCAAGATTCTCCTAAATGAACATAATGTTACCAGAAACTGTTATTAGTCATCAATTTGTTCTGTTGTCAGTAATATGTACTATAACTGAGGATTTGTCTCATATTGTGCCATCACAGAGAGGGCTTTCCAGTTGAATGTCAGATCTAAATTGGACCTCTTGTCCTTTTCTTTTGGATGGAGAGAATAGAGAGGGAACTACCCTGACAGCCAGGGATAGGAGCCCTGTAGCGGTGTTGGCGTATCTCTTCTCTCCTCCACTCCTCCTCTCATCCTCCTTCTCCTCTCCATTTCCTGCACCATACTAAATGCATCCTCCATGTTCCATGTGTTTTTTTTATATGTGACAGGAAATTGACAGTGAAGTGTAGCCGAAGGCATGGTAATTTTTCTTCTGTTAAGATAATGCAATGGTCTTAAATCCATATACAGGCCCCATTCATACCTACCAGTGAGAAATAGAAAAGATGTGTGGTAGACAGGATACATACTGTACAATAAATATCAATCAAGACAAGGAATATGTTTTTTGTTTTGATGCCAAACAAAAATGTATTTGCTTTGATAGTAATACAGAGTTGTTGTGACAAAAAAAGTCATATCTGAAGTCAGTGGCTTACACATTTTTATATGTCTCAGGTCTTAATTTTGATTTATTTTTATTTTTTATTTTACCTAACCATGTAATGAAAAAATGTCCAATATGTTATCAGATGGTGGAAGCAATCTTCTGAGAATTAAATAGTCAAGGGATGGGATGATTATTAACCTGTTTTAGAATACTGTACCAAGTTATCTAGCTGAATAAACTAAGTTTGAGCCTATTCCTGGAAACATTGAACCACCGTAGTTCACATCAATTATAATTTCTAAAGTGGAAGTTGGAAGAGTTATATTTTAGTGTTTCAGTGAAAGGTTAGTGAGGGAGGCCCTGTTCTCTCGCTTCCCCAGTTGTTTAGTTAATTTTCATTCCAATCTCCCCCTACACAGATGGTATTGCGCCGTCACAACCTTCGCTCTCTCTCTCCCGCTACTCTCTCCTCTTTCATCCTATCATCTCTTCCCTCTGCTCAATCCTTCTCCAACCAATCTCCTGATTCTGCCTCCTCAACCCTCCTCTCCTCCGTTTCTGCATCCTTTGACTCTCTATGTCCCCTATCCTCCCGGCCGGCTTGGTCCTCCCCTCCTGCTCCATGGCTTGACGACTCATTGCGAGCTCACAGAACAGGGCTCCGGGCAGCCAAGCGGAAATGGAGGAAAACTAGCCTCCCTGCGGACCTGGCATCTTTTCACTCCCTCCTCTCTACATTTTCTTCCTCTGTTTCTGCTGCTAAAGCCACTTTCTACCACTCCAAATTCCAAGCATTTCCCTCTAACCCTAGGAAGCTCTTTGCCACCTTCTCCTACCTCCTGAATCCTCCTCCCCCTTCCCCCCTCTTCCCTCTCTGCGGATGACTTCGTCAACCATTTTGAAAAGAAGGGTGACGACATCCGATCCTCGTTTGTTAAGTCAAATAACACCGCTGGTCCTGCTCACATTGCCCTACCCTATGCGTTGACCTCTTTCTCCCCTCTCTCTCCAGATGAAATCTTGCGACTTGTGACGGCCGGCCGCCCAACAACCTGGCCGCTTGACCCTATCCCCTCCTCTCTTCTCCAGACCATTTCCGGAGACCTTCTCCCTTACCTCACCTCGCTCATCAACTCATCTTTGACCGCTAGCTACGTCCCTTCCGTCTTCAAGAGAGCGAGAGTTGCACCCCTTCTCAAAAAACCTACACTCGATCACTCCGATGTCAACAACTACAGACCAGTATCCCTTCTTTCTTTTCTCTCCAAAACTCTTGAGCGTGCCGTCCTTGGCCAGCTCTCTTTCTATCTCTCTCAGAATGACCTTCTTGATCCAAATCAGTCAGGTTTCAAGACTGGTCATTCAACTGAGACTGCTCTTCTCTGTGTCACGGAGGCTCTCCGCACTGCTAAAGCTAACTCTCTCTCCTCTGCTCTCATCCTTCTTGATACTGTGAACCATCAGATCCTCCTCTCCACCCTCTCCGAGTTGGGCATCTCCGGCGCGGCTCACTCTTGGATTGCGTCCTACCTGACAGGTCACTCCTACCAGGTGGCGTGGCGAGAATCTGTCTCCGCACCACGTGCTCTCACCACTGGTGTCCCCCAGGGCTCCGTTCTAGGCCCTCTCCTATTCTCGTTATACGCCAAGTCACTTGGCTCTGTCATATCCTCACATGGTCTCTCCTATCATTGCTACGCAGATGACACACAATTAATCTTCTCCTTTCCCTCTTCTGATAACCAGGTGGTGAATCGCATCTCTGCATGTCTGGCAGACAAATCAGTGTGGATGACGGATCACCACCTCAAGCTGAACCTCGGCAAGACGGAGCTGCTCTTCCTCCCGGGGAAGGACAACACCCTGTCGTTCTCCGCTAACATCATGGCGGTTACCCGATCCTGTAGGTTCATGCTCTACAACATTCGCAGAGTACGACCCTGCCTTACACAGGAAGCGGCACAGGTCTTAATCCAGGCACTTGTCATCTCCCGTCTGGATTACTACAACTCGCTGTTGGCTGGGCTCCCTGCCTGTGCCATTAAACCCCTACAACTCATCCAGAACGCCGCAGCCCGTCTGGTGTTCAACCTTCCCAAGTTCTCTCACGTCACCCCGCTCCTCCGCACACTCCACTGGCTTACAGTTGAAGCTCGCATCTGCTACAAGACCATGGTGCTTGCCTACGGAGCTGTGAGGGGAAAGGCACCTCCGTACCTTCAGGCTCTGATCAGTCCCTACACCCAAACAAGGGCACTGCGTTCATCCACCTCTGGCCTGCTGGCCCCCCTACCTCTGTGGAAGCACAGTTCCCGCTCAGCCCAGTCAAAACTGTTCGCTGCTCTGGCACCCCAATGGTGGAACAAGCTCCCTCACGACGCCAGGACAGCGGAGTCAATCACCACCTTCCGGAGACACCTGAAACCCCACCTCTTTAAGGAATACCTGGGATAGGATAAAGTAATCCTTCTAACCCCCCCCCCCAAAAAAATAAAAAAAATAAATAAAATATAGATGTACTATTGTAAAGTGGTTGTTCCACTGGATATCATAAGGTGAATGCACCAATTTATAAGTCACTCTGGATAAGAGCGTCTGCTAAATGATTCTACATTTAGCAGACGCTAAATAATTCTACATTTAGCAGACGCTAAATAATTCTACATCCATATTCTGAAAATGTCAAATCTAAAACATTTACATTTGACATTTTCAGAATATGGATGTAGAATCAAATGTAATATTATTTTTGTATTGTTCCCTTTGTATTGTTTGGGCATTTGTATTGTGGGTGTACTGGAAGTTAAATAACTGGAATGAGTCTGATAATGACCTATTTCATCTCCCAGTTCTGTACACCACAATGTCACTTATTCACGCCAAAGAGCAAAGTGTCTCGGTCTTCTCATTGGTTAGAGTAAAGAGCTCCCTTATAAGAAGTAGCAGTCAAATGCCCCATATTTTCTGACAGTGTCCACCTGTGCTTTCTGGAGGTCTGGCTGGGGAGCGGGGATGCTTAGCTGCCTGGAAAGGCAAGCAAGAGGGATCCCTCAGCTCTGATCTGAGAGACCATGGCTGATATTCCATCCCCCGGGGCACCACGGCAACACTGACTCTTGTCAGACCCTGGAGGTCCCAACCTGTCTCAGAAATACTGTGGATCAAACACTGTGCGACAGAGCTGTCAAAACAGCTCTCGTCTCTTTGAAACTTAAAAGGACTGACTGAGAGTAATGATAGTGTTTATCAGTATGACATGGAGAATAACTGGACTCTGTTAACTTGTACTCAAGTTAAAGCTAGTGTGATTTGACAGTACGTGTTTCAGAATCATTGCACTGTCCTAGTTACTTACATGTAAGTAAGAATTTCACGGTAAGGTCTACACCTGTTGTATTCGGGCATGTGACAAATAAAATTGAATTTAATTTAATTGAATTTACCACGTGTCCTAAGAGGATGGTCAAATCTATTGCAGACTCTCTCATATTTCACAAACTCTGATGTTCTGAATAATGCTCTGGGGATAAGATGGCCTGTTTATTTTCCCCTTGGAAATCTGAGGTACCTCTGCCAGAATATAAATGAATAAAGATAATACAAAAACATGTGTGGGCATATACAGGGGGAGTGAATAAAAAAACAATAAGGTAGATCATTTACGATAAGCTGGAAGATTAATGACTGTTTCTGAGGATCCCAAATTAAAACATTGTTGTTGTACACAGTCCTTTTACAAGACATAATTAATTACCAGCCGCAGTGCATACAATTGTTTTCAAAAATATTGTGTTTACTACATGGGTAAAATTTCATAATTTAGATGAATTGTTCTTAGGGACGATAATCTCCTAGCCCTGATTGAAGACTTCATGGGAAAGCCGCCAAAATGTGATGCAAGGGAAAATGAACTAGGAAGTCACAATATGCCCTGCTACATCCTTATACTAATGAAGGAAAATGCATGGTGATTTTAATCATGACTTTCAAGCAGTGGAAGCACAGTACCAGTACCCAACAGGAGAAACTATAAACAGAAAACAACTATGAGAAAATTATGTTTGGGTTTGGTTTGCCACCTAAGTCAACGAGACTCAATAAATTATGGCCCATCTCACAGTAGAGATACAGCCCCAGCCCCAGAAAGCATGCAGGATGGTTACTGCTTCATTTCATCATCAATCAAACACTAAAAACATTTAAAGTCCTGTCGATATAGGATGGCACCTTGTATGTTATTGAGAGGTCTTTGGCAAGATGGGAAACAAATGGACGCAGAAGAATCCCAGACCAACCTGTAAAATACACTCTGATCTGAATCAATGTGCTGTTTTACAATCTGAGTGGAACTGGAATACATTGTCTTTGTCCCAAAA
Source organism: Salmo trutta (assembly GCF_901001165.1). NCBI lineage: Eukaryota > Metazoa > Chordata > Actinopteri > Salmoniformes > Salmonidae > Salmo > Salmo trutta. Next base: position 26,351,607 of record NC_042965.1, read on the forward strand.
TGCACCCTATTGCCTATACAGTGTACTACTTTTGACCAGGGCCCATAGGGCTCTGGTCAAAAGTGGTCCATTAAATAGGTAATACGGTGCCATTTGGTACACGGCCATTGTCTCTTTATTTAAGAATGAGAGAACAAAGAAAGGTTATGTAACGTCATCTTAGGTTGGTGACATTTTCATTAACTGTAAAACAGGACAGTGGCATGTCACAATATCATTAATACTGCATTATTTCTACTCCAAACTTAGATTTGCCCTTTTTTAAATGAGGAGACAAGGAAATGTATTGCAGGATGCAGGCTCCGTCCAATAACTAATGCAGAGTTGTGTAATGTGTTATGTAAAAGCAGAAAGGCATGTGGCATTTCAGATTACTGCAAATGGGTAGAAGGTGAACAATTATAAACTGCTATTTTCCAACTAGTCCTATGGCACAGCTTATAGTGAAGGGATAGCATACTGTTCATAGACTACAATATAAGGCATTGATGAGTTTCATGCAGGGAGCCATTCAACACAAATTCTGCATGTCAATGATAGATATCAATTTATTTCCACATCACCACACATAATTGGCTTGCTGATGATGATTTGTTTGGGCTATTCATTTCTTACTATTTTGTAGACACTGTTCAGACAAAAATAAATTACATGGGTACACCTGAAAGAAACAAAATATTTTTCATGCATGACATTTACCTTTGTTGTAATAATTTCATTTTTTTCCCCCTTCTGAAGACCATAAATGGTGAAAAGCAATTGATCTTGAGGTTGAGTAAGTGCATTTTCCAAAGCAGATAGAGAAGAGAATCAATTCAGAGGGAAGAGCACCGGTGCCACAATTGTTTGTGGGTATCAAAGGCTAACCTTTCCATCTCATGAAACAAACAGACCATAAATCATTGGTGATTGGACAGTGTAGCTTTACTCTCGCAAGGGCCTTGCTGTAATAGCCGCATCGCCACCGCTGATACAAGCAAGCAAAACTAATTTCACTGGTCTAACTTGAGTCTGATAAAAACTTTGTCATTTTGTTCTTTTTGGGGGTTAAGATGGAGCCCAGGGGAGCATGATTTCAAAATGAACATGTCACTGGGGCTGTCTTCAACAAAACCAGGGATACTAATCCAGTGTAACCCCGCATTATGTCAATACTCTTACTGAGGTGTACTGACAAATTAAAAGATTCTAAGACATTAAAAAAATGTGCGGTGCATCTCCTCCTCATGGACTGCATCAGATTTGCCAGTTCTTGCTGTGAGATGTTACCCTACTCTTCCACTAAGGCACCTGCAAGTTCCCGGACATTTCTTGGGGGATTGGCCCTAGCCCTCACCCTCCGATCCAACAGGTCCCAGACGTGCTCAATGGGATTGAGATCCAGGCTCTTCGCTGGCTATGGCAGAACACTGACATTCCTGTCTTGCAGGAAATCACACACAGAACGAGCAGTATGGCTGGTGGCATTGTCATGCTGGAGGGTCATGTCAGGATGAGCCTGCAGGAAGGGTACCACATGAGGGAGGAGGATGTCTTCCCTGTAACGCACAGCATTGAGATTGCCTGCAATGACAACAAGCTCAGTCCGATGATGCTGTGACACACCGCCCCAGACCATGACGAACCCTCCACCTCCAAATTGATCCCGCTCCAGAGTACAGGCCTCGGTGTAACGCTCATTCCTTTGACGATAAACGCGAATCCGACCATCACCCCTGGTGAGACAAAACCGTGACTCGTCAGTGCAGAGCACTTTTTGCCAGTCCTGTCTGGTCCAGCGACGGGGGGTTTGTGCCCATAGGCAATGTTGTTGCCGGTGATGTCTGGTGAGGACCTGCCTTACAACAGGCCTACAAGCCCTCAGTCCAGCCTCTCTCAGCCTATTGCGGACAGTCTGAGCACTGATAGAGGGATTGTGCATTCCTGGTATAACTCGAGCAGTTGTTGTTGCCATCCTGTACCTGTCCAGCAGGTGTGACTTTTGGATGTACCGATCCTGTGCAGGTGTTGTTACACGTGTTCTGCCACTGCGAGGATGATCAGCTGTCCGTCCTGTCTCCCTGTAGCGCTGTCTTAGGCGTCTCACAGTACGGACATTGCAATTTATTGCCCTGGCCACATCTGCAGTCCTCATGCCTCCTTGCAGCATGCCTAAGGCACGTTCACGCAGATGAGCAGGGACTCTGGGCATCTTTCTTTTGGTGTTTTTCAGAGTCAGTAGAAAGGCCTCTTTAGCGTCCTAAGTTTTCATAACTGTGACCTTAATTGCCTACCGTCTGTAAGCTGTTAGTGTCTTAACGACCATTCCACAGGTGCATGTTCATTCATTGTTTATGGTTCATTGAACAAGCATGGGAAGCAGTGTTTAAACCCTTTACAATGAATATCTGTGAAGTTATTTGGATTTTTACGAATTATCTTTGAAAGACAGGGTCCTGAAAAAGGGGTGTTTCTTTTTTTGCTGAGTTTACATATTCCCCCCTATTATCTGTGTGTCCTCTGCAATGTTTCCTGTAAATAGGAGGTAAGAAATTGGTATGCATTAGTCCATATAGTCACTTTTTTAAGATGAGCTACTTTCCCCTAATGATAATCATCTCCTGGTACGGCACAGAAATGGTGATTAAATGTTGATTTTCCATCGGAGAGGAGGTGCGGGTGATGTATTTTATCACACTGCGTTGTCCTCTAAGGGCTGATTGCAGAGGTTATCTAGGAGTAAGAAAATCTCTCTCTCTCCCTCCCCCCAGGAAAGACCTTGATGGATCTGCTTTGTCCCTGAGTAGTAGAAGAAGGCTATGATTCTGTACTGGCCGACTATATCACGTACGTGTGCTGTGCAAATTTCCCTTCTAGAAACTGAATCAAGGGCATGGGGGACTGCATACATTTGAACAGACATGGTTGATTATTGAGTAAGATAAAGAGAGACTCATCTTCATTCACATGGCCGTTGAGAGTACATTGTGGCCTCAAGTCATGGCGGACATCATTATTGCAAATGAAAATACACTATAAGTGACACCCTTGGTCAAACTGACACTGCGACAATGATGGTAATACACAGTAGCAGCAGAAATTTGTCACTGACTTGAAATTCATGTCCTTATAGCTAGCTTTCATTGGCAGCATTATATTAGTATGGAAGCCATGTACTGTACAATAGGAGCAAGGCTTGTGTTAGGGAAAATATTCTCAGGTTATGCCCAAAGCCTGGTAGCGAATACATCTTTAGTAGAGCCAAGATGCAGTGGCATACATGTATGGCTTTTACAAAGACATTCCAACAATAGTTGTGCAGAAATGTTCTGACGAAAGATGAAATACTTCCAGTTTTTCGAAAAATTATACAAATCATTCTGCTCTCTCCTCATCCTAATATGAGCCACATCTGTTGAGACTGGACCCCGAATCTTTCATTTTCACTTTCTCTCAGTCTGATCTCCGATTGGCATTTAAACAAGGATTAGAGTGTCCTAGAATGGATTGACATTTGCTCTGAAGATGCAGGGCTTTGTCTGTTCTGGTCTCTGTATCTATCCCTGCACAATCATACTTGTAATAATTTAACAAACTACCTTCATGAAACTACCATAGTCACCTGCTTTAAGATTTTATTTTGAGAACATATTGAAAGTTACATAATAACTGCTGGTACTATTATGGCGTCCTTTATTGTTGTGAATAGTGGGTTTTCCAAACTCTGTATATGGTTCTGAATTGTATGGATATTGGAACAGAACCTAAGAGTTTTATTAAGAAGAGCACCATAGCTAATGGAAGTCTTAATTGAGGTAAGAGCGGCACATTAAAATGCTAATGAGAGAGTGTGGTCCAACAGTGAGGCATAATCTTAATGGTAACTTAAGCACTTACTGCTAACTGTACACTATGGTCTGAGGGAGCAGGCTGTCTGCAGTTCTGTCTGTTTATTTAAAACAACTAACTTTAGTTGTTTTCAATAAACAATAATCTTTACAGTATATAAGGTGGACATCAACTTGCAGTTGATATTAGCAGCTATGAAATGCTTACTTACTACTTATAAATGTGTTATGAATTCCTCATATAGGTACCCTTCAAATGAAGTGATACCACTTTTTGTTGTGTTTTGAAAGTTACTTATTTTTGTTTTTAAAGTCACTACTTTTGGTTTCAAGTGAACACTTGAACACCAGCCTCCATCAAATAGGTCATTTCTGGTACTTTATCAGATGATCTGCAGAGGCATATTGCATGTTCAGCAGGCGTTTTGAGCCAAAGTCCTGCAACTACTGTAATGAACATTGTTAGAGAAACAGCAAATGCAACACCCAGCAAATGAAAGAGCAAATGTAACTCCCAGCAAATGAAAGAGCAAATGTAACTCCCAGCAAATGAAAGAGCAAATGTAACTCCCAGCAAATGAAAGAGCAAATGTAACTCCCAGCAAATGAAAGAGCAAATGTAACTCCCAGCAAATGAAAGAGCAAATGTAACTCCCAGCAAATGAAAGAGCAAATGCAACACCCAGCAAATGAAAGAGCAAATGTAACTCCCATTGATGGAAATAAAAAGGCAGTCACGCATGCACAGGCATATAGTGCTAATGTCCAGTGCGTCTCTAAGGTATAAGTGACATTGAGCAGATCAGCACAGATCACCTAGTCAACTGTGTCCACTCCACTGCAGTACTTGATTCCACTCTACTGCACACATAAAAGTATGAATGTCGCATTACCACATCAATGCTAGGGGAGATTGATTTCATTCAGCCGTGTTATTACAGACTTGGAGGAGAGCCAATGGACAGGCAGTGCAGTGCAGGGGTTGTCTTTGACAATTCAATTAGATGGCTCCATCCTTGTGCCATTGCCAGTTGACCTGCCTTCTACAGTAGTTCACACTGATGATCTGCCTGAAACAAATGGCAACATTTGGCAGGGTATTATCCAGTTCCTTATGTTCATCCAACCTATTGATAATGTTGACTACAATTAATGACGTCAAAAAAAATGGTATGAACATGACGAGGCTTTCTTAACCGGTTCCTGTGAAAAGTTTGTGTCTATATTCCTTTGTAGAAGGTATTCTGATAATTGCTCAGAGTAACATATTCTACGTTTAGGGATTGATTCGTATACATTTACATTTTAGTAATTTACGAAATTGTTATCCAATAATACGACAACATGACATAGTTACTATAGTGCTAATGCTGCTTATCTGTAAGTGTCGACGTTAAATGCAGACAATCTACTGCGATGGCATTTCAGAGGTCACAACTTAACTCTATACAATTGGACCTTTGTGCTTTAGCAATGTGTTTAGTAATTGTTTCCTCTAGTCCTTGGGTTCTGTGTAGAACAGAGATGTAGCCATTTTCCTCTTTCTATACTGGTTTGTTAAATGGATTGTATAGGCTACTCTCCTCATACAATCACTGCTGTAGAATACATCACTCCAGTACATTGTGTCTACACCCCCATTAGGTATTCCTGTAAGCAGCCTCTTTGAAATATCAAAGAGGATTAGATGCAGGGCTCCTCTGACAGTCTGACTGCTTTACATTGACTGTGAAGACTATGAACGCCCTTTCAATCATAGCCAGATAACAAATAAGGAAGGTCTGCATCATTTCTCAGCCACACATATTTTAATTTAATGGTAGATGTGATATCTGCTTAGAACCCAAATTATTCAGGGGAAATGTACCAGCAGCAGTATACATGGTCACATATAAAATAAGCTACATATGCAGTAAAAATGAACCAATACCCAGAGGTGGTACAACACAGTTTTAATTTCACAGTATAATCTTCCTTTGGTGTGATAAAGCCCCAGAAAGAGTTCAGAGGGTTAGAAAAGCCTTCCTTTGAAGAGTGACCTCACACGCACTCCCTGTTATGATATGGGTAATGCGTTCCCCCTCCACGACCCCAGGACCATGTGCTACTCCTTAGGGGATCGGGCTTTCAGCTCGACCGCCCCGAGCCTCTGGAATGCTCTCCATGACCACCTGAAGGCACCACAGACTCTGGGCTCCTTTAAAAGGGGCCTAAAGATCTTTCTCTGTAGGAAGGCTTTCTGTTGATAGCTGTGTTCCTTGGTGTCCTTGTCCCTTGTAGCGTTATCTGGGTTAATTGTGTCAGTTGCCCTGTCTTGTGTCAATTTGTTTTTATTTATTTTTATTTTATGCACTTTGAGATTATTCTCTATACTGAAAAGCACTTTAGAAATGTAATAAATAATGTATTGTTATTAATATTCTCCCTCAGGTCATTACAATGTTTTTTTGGCATTTTGGAAGCGGAACCATTAAAACTGTCACTTTGATGCAAAATGAGCACAAAGTAGACTTAGGTGACCTTGACGGGACATTTGCATAAAAGAACACTCCAGTCCGACAACATTCTGCTGCCTGTATAACGCTCAGAGTCAGCAAGCTGTTTCCTGCCACACTACACCAAACCAATGAATCACTCTGGGTCTATGGAAATACAATGATCTGATGAACATGCTTCACAATGATATTATTATTGTGTTGCCTGTGCTCTCTATACGTGATTCTTGATATAAATTGCATTTATTTTCACTTCACTGGCACACCACACAACACAAATTCACTCTGAATCACCCTGAGACTATCAAAAATGATCTCATAATGAGCCTGCTTCAACAGGGTTTCAAGTTTTATTAGTCGTATGAGCAGGATACACATGGTATACACCGTCCAACGAAATGCTTACTTGCAGGTTCCTTCTCGACAATGCTACAACAATAAAAAATAATAAAAGATAAGAATATAAACATAAAGTAAATGGCTCAGTAGAATAGAATAAACATTTTAGCATAAGTATAACAAAGGAAATAATAAATGATAGTCCAATATTTACAAGTTTTTGGAATAGGTATTGGGGAGCAAGTCTTGAAATGGTACTGCATTTATCAATCATAATGCGTGTTGCATGAATGATCACTGAGTATACAAAACATTAAGAACACCTGCAGCAGGTAGCCTAGTGGTTAGAGAATTGGGCCAGTAACTGAAAGGTTGCTGGATCAAATCCCTGAGCTGACAAGCTAAAAATCTGTCGTTCTGCCCCTGAGCAAGGCAGTTAACCCACTGCTCCCCGGGCGCCGAAGACGTGGATGTCGATTATGGCAGCCCCCGCACTTCTCTGATTCAGAGGGGTTGGGTTAAATGCGGAAGACACAGTTCAGTTGTACAACTGACTACTGTAGGTATCCCCCTTTCCATGACATAGACTGACCAGGTGAAAGCTATGTATGATCCCTTATTAATGTCACTTATTAAATCCACTTCAATCAGTGTAGATGAAGGGAGGAGACAGGTTAAAACCTCTATGGGATCGATGTCCCTAAACTGGGACAGTTGTTGCTCAATATGCGATAATGTGACTAGAATGATGTTGTAAACAACAGCCAACTTTCCGGGACATAGACATCTTATACAGTGAGAGAAAAAAGTATTTGATCCCCAGCTGATTTTGTACGTTTACCCACTTACAAAGAAATGATCAGTCTATAATTTTAATGGTAGGTTTATTTGAACAGTGAGAGACAGAGTAACAACAAAAAAATCCAGAAAAACGCATGTCAAAAATGTTATAAATTGATTAGCACTGTGAAGGTTAGTGTATTTTCTTTAGGGAAGCTAATGATCCATCATGTATGACATTCCTGGGAGTGTGTAAACTTACATTTTTGATTGTTCTCTACAGTTATGTACTTGAAAATGTATAAATTGACCAATTCAGCACATTTGGGCAAACTCCTGGCAGACTTGATAAAAAATATTGTGTAGTGATCTAATTATTCACTGGATCAGTCTGAAACTTTGCACACACACTGCTGCCATCTTGTAGACAACATCAACATCTTTCTCAATGTATGGCCTTTCTCTTGCATTTCAAAGATGATGAAAAAAAGATGTTTTTTGTTCATATTATCTTTTACCAGATCTAATGTGTTATATTATCCTACATTAATTTCACATTTCCACAAACTTCAAAGTGGTGATGTTGTTGGTCCATGTCAAGTCCTCAGTGATGTAGACGCCGAGGAACTTGAAACTGCTGACTCTCTCTACCGCAGTCCCATTTATGCAGATCGCCTCCTCTGCTTTTTAAAGTCAACAAACAACTCCTTTGTTTTGCTGACGTTGAGGGAGAGGTTGTTGTCCTGGCACCAGAATGCCAGTTCACTTTCCAACACCCTATAGGCTGACTTGTCATTGTTGGTTATCATACCTACAACCCTGGTGTCGTCAGCAAATTTGATGATGAAGTCGTGCAAAGCCACACAGTCGTGGATGAACAGGGAGTACAGCAGAGGGCTGAGGACACACTCCTGGGGGGCCCCTGTGTTAAGAATCAGTTTAGAGGAGGTGTTGTTGCAAATCCTCACAGCCTGTGGTCTGGCCGTCAGAAAGTCCAGGATCCAGTTGGTGTCCAGACCCAGGGATGTGAGCTTGGTGTCGAGCTTGGAGGGAACAATAGTGTTGAATACTGAACTGTAGTCAATGAACAGCATTCTCACATAGGTGTTCCTCTTGTCCAGATGTGTTACAGTCATGTGAATAATGATGAAAATGGCATCTTCCGTAGATCTGTTAGAGGGTAGGTCAATTAGTGGGTCCAGTGCGCCTGGCATGCTGGCCTTGATGTAGGCCATGATCAGCCTCTCTAAGCACTTTATGGTGAGCGGGATGAGTGCGACGGGGCGATAGTCATTTGAGCATGTCACCTTGTTTTTCTTGGGCACTGGGAAGCAGTGCCCACTATAGCCTGGGATTGGAACAGGTTGAAGATATTCGAGAAGATACCCCCCAGCTGGTCAACACATACTCTGAGGACACGGCCAGGGATGCCATCTGGGCCGGCAGCTTTGTGAGTATTCACTCTTGAGAGTTTTCCTCACACCAGCCTCGGAGAGTGAAAGTACCTGTTCATCCAGAGCAGCAAAAGTCTTCCTGGATGGCTTGGTATTTTCTGCATCAAAGCAAGCATAAAATGTGTTAAGCTCATCTGGGAGGGAGGCTTCAGTGGGCACCACACAGCTGAATTCGCCTTTGTAGCCTGTGATAGTCTGTAGTCCTTGCCACATGTGTCGAGAGTCTGAGTTGTCGAACACCAATTAAAGTTTGACTGACTACGTATATTCCTCATTGTTGATAGATGAGTCCTGGGTGGATGAATCTTTGAACATATTCCAATCAGTATTCTCAAAACTGTCCTGCAACATTGAGTCTGTGTTGGTGGCTCCGTCTTGAGTTCTGTTTGTAGGGGGGAGTAGGAGGGCGTGAGATGGCATGAGATGGCTTTGTACGTGTTATAAATGTTCTGTATATATGGTCCAAAACTAGTTTTTTTCTTGTGGGGCAGGATACATATTGATGATATTTTGGAAAAATGTGTTTTAAATGTGCTTGGTTAAAATGACCAGTGACAATAAAGACTGCTTCTGGATGAGAGGATTCTTGCTGGCTAATGATCTTGTACAGTTCGACGAGTGACGACTTGGTGTTTGCTTGTGGCGGAATGTAAATAGCTGTGATAATAACACACGTGAATTACCTCTGCATATAGTGGGGTCTGCATTTTAGCATCAGAAAGTCTGGTGAACAGGAGCTCGAGATGTTTTTAAGTTCGGTACACCAGGAATTGTTGATGAGAAAGCATACCCCTCCCCCCTACTCTTACCTGAAGCCACCGTTCGATCCATAAGGAAAATGGAAAAGCCATCTGGTTGAATAGCAGAGTCAAGTGTATTGCCATAAGCCATGTCTCTGTAAAAACAAAGACACAGCATTCCCTGATGTTCTTCTGCGATTGAAGCCTTTCTCTGAGTTCAACGTTTATTTTACAGCGATTGGGCATTAGCCATCAGAATACTAGGAAGAGGAGGCTGTGTAACCAGTCTTTTCAGCCTAGCTTGGAGTCCCCCTTCCTTCCTCTTCTTCATCACCAGCGTTGCCTTTGGTCATCTTGGTCAGAAGCAACAGGAAGCCCACTGTGAGGGGAACAAAAGAGTTAATGTATTATTCCAGATCTGGGAGGCTGAGAGATACAGTCAGTGTATAGATTCTGATTCATGATCCAGAAGTGTTTGTCAGTCATAGGGAAATGATTGCACAAACATTCTGAGCAAACAAAGTAACAATTAACAAAAGAATGTCCATAAAAAAAGCAAAGTCGAGTAGGAACCTGCAAGACGAGCACCCTCCTCAGCGCCGCCATCTTAATTACATCTCATGATATATTCCTGCTGTGCCGCTATATGTCTCTCTATAGATTTTACTTTCTTTGACTTCACTGCTGAGGAGTTGAACAGGAACACATATTGACCCATAGCTGAGTGTAATGAGCTGAAATGTTTTCTTGTCTCCTGCTCTGCTGTCTAATCAATGTCTTTGTTTACAGCACTCATGCTGGGAGCTGGATATAGACATATGCGTGCTGTTAGGATTGTTCTTATAGTTAGTGTAGTTATTCCCTTTACGTTTGAAGTAGCTCTGACTGACAGCCTTGTTGATAAGTTCAGAGCAGAGCAGTACTGGATATAAGAGAGTAGCCCATAATGTATACTCTTGTTGTATTTTCCTAAGTACAATAACTACCGTGCAGTAAATTAATTGCTTATTAAATTAATTTCTCTTCCATCTAAGCTATGTGGAGGTCAGATGCCTCTCCATACAATGTCAGTAAAAACATGTCAAATTCTTTACACATACTGTATGTCCTGATAAGCAGCCAGGAGAGGGCATTAGAAAGCCACAGGAAAGGGTTTAAAGACTATAAGTATGCAAATTGTAGCTTGCAATTGAGAGAATACAGTTAAAAACCGCAGGCAAAATTGCTCATGTCTATTTGTCTAACTTAGAGGCATACTTATAGTGTACTGTTACACTACGCACCTAGATAAGAATAAATATTTCAACGTACATTAAATGCCAAGCCTCTAACAAATGCTGGTTTCTTTTAATGGCTGGTCATGCTTCACACAGACAGCATCTGTAATAATAACGCTTCATTATTCATCGCCTCCCAATGGCTTACATACCGTACACACCATTCTTTAACGGTCGATGGTATACAAGCGTGCATGCATGCACGCAAACACACGCAAACACACACATACAAACACACACACACTCGAAGGACACACAGTGCACCTCTGTACTATTCTTTACTACTCTAACTTGGAGGTAGAGCTATGCTGGTCTAATTGTGTCTTGGAGCTACTCTTGTCATCTCTAGAGATCTCATTACAGGATCCACAAGCTGTTCAGGCACGTACAACCCCCCTTCACTCTCTCAGCACATTAACCCATAGTTAATGTACAGTACAACTCACTCAGATGAGATCTCTATTGCACTGCATTGCATTGACGTCATACCTACATCAGTTATTGTTGATGATGAAAGTGTGCATAGTGAACGCATCGAGAAATAAACAAGACACAGAAAGAAATTCAAATAGATGGTTCCTCAAGTTAGGTCTCCCTTACTTACTGCCTACCATCCATCCATATCTGACATGTCTACTTTCTTCTCTCGATCTAACGATGTGATGTCAGTTCCCTGAATGTTAGCAAAGTTAGGTCGTTGTTGAGGATGTAGCTGTAGTAGCTTACTGCCAAATACCTCTCTGTAGTTGATGACTATTGACAGTATTGTATAGTAACTCACTGTGGAGAAGTTTAAGAAAGAACATTCTCTCTTCCATTGATTTGAAAAAGGAGAACAAAAATGTGATTTATAATACCTTTCTATACTGTAACTATGCAGATTTTAAGTCCTTACGAATTTCATGTCATTTATTTTGGTAGAGAATTGCAATACCAGGATATTGGGTTCGATTCCCGGGACCACCCATACGTAAAAATGTATTCATGCATGACTGTAAGTTGCTTTGGATAAAAGTGTCTGCTAATTTAATTATATAATATTTCAGGAAGGCCAAACCTCTTTTCCTCTTGGGTGCAAAGTCAATATTGGACCTGACCTCAACTTCTCCCAAAATGCTGTGCTGCTGCAGGATGACACACTTTAAAGTGTAGTCATGCACAGCAAAAAACATTCGTAGGGCCTTTTAAAATATTTTTTTCCCCAAATTATGTTTTCTTGGTTTTGTTTTTCCTGTTTTTGGGTTTCCCACATTATTTCTATTTTACCCCATTTCTTTCACACTTTTTTTATATAAAAACAACAAAATTAGATTTTCTGAGTTCACAACAATGCTTAAACCACAGCAGAAGATGATTTTTGAGGTCTGGGAAAAATCTAAGAAACTTTGAATTTTGAGTGTAGTTGCTCTTTAATTCAGTGAGCATACCCTGCATTGTTTTTCGGTTAGCGGGTTTTCTGTAGTGCAGTAAGCGCACATGTGATGTGATTCAACCGCCAATGGAATAGGCGGAGTAAAAGGCTAGCAACACTGTTACTCAGAGCCTCATGAAATGACACTATCTATACAAGACATTCTACTGACCCTACTGATGTCACGACTTCGGCAGAAGTCGTGACCCACCCTCCAGGTGCGCTGTTTGGTTTTGAAGTACTGGTGGCCTACCTTGGCCAAGGACGTGACGGTTTATGTTTCCTCCTGCTCGGTGTGCGCCCAGTGTAAGGCTCCTAGGCACCTGCCCAGAGGGAAGCTACACCCCTTACCCGGTCGCACCTGTCGGTGGATTTGGCCTTGGTCGCACCTGTCGGTGGATTTTCTTACCGACCTCCCCCCTCACAGGGAAACACCACGATCCTGGTTGTTGTGGATCGGTTCTTTAAGTCCTGTCGTCTCCTCCCTCTGCCCGGTCTCCCTACGGCCCTACAGACTGCGGAGGCCTTGTTTACACGTCTTCCGGCACTAAGGGGTGCCTGAGGATATAGTGTCTGATCGAGGTCCCCAGTTCACTTCAAGGGTCTGGAAGGCGTTCATGGAACGTCTGGGGGTCTCGATCAGCCTTACCTCAGGGTTTCATCCCGAGAGTAATGGGCAGGTGGAGAGAGTGAACCAGGATGTGGGCAGTTTTCTGCGGTCATATTGCCAGGATCGGCCAGGGGAGTGGGCAGCGTTCGTGCCCTGGACCGAGATGGCT